>NC_056722.1:13521427-13608927 GCF_018831695.1 Puntigrus tetrazona | reverse complement strand
CAAAAACGATCTGAACAAATGGGGGAAATAAAAAAATTTAAAAGGGGGAAAATGACTCAAAACCAATAACCTGGCCTCTTAACACAAATTCCATTTTCTAATACATTAATTTAATACATTATTCCAGCAATGTTATGCATGACAATATGGGATATATTAAAAAAAAAAAATGAACATTGAGAAACATTTATTTTAGATTGCCCCCGTCCCCCCCAATGCACACAAACTTTCACGGCAGCACTCTCTGTCAGGATGGAGCCTGTGTGTCAGTCACTGTCAAACATGCAAGGCTGGCATGGAGCTCACCTGAAGGCCCGTCCTCTGCCTCTGGGGGGTGTGTAGCCACTGTAGTAGCGCGCCCGGGACGAGAAGTTTCCTCCCCGTGAGCGGAAGCGGGCCCGAGGGAAACCGCGGTCTGTGGTGCTAATGCCAGGACGATTTGTTCTCTTGGCCCCAACCTGTAAGAACAGACGGCAGAATTTATCATTTTTTTGTTTTTATCTATTCTATACAAACTGCAAAAATGTAGAAAAATGATTATTATTATTATACAAGGTAAAAAAAAAAGAAAAAAAGTAGTGTTTAGCAATCCTTGATTTCAACACAAGTAATATTTGTTGCTAAAACAGAGTAGGTTTATGTTGACTTAAAGGTAAAATGTTTATTAGCAGTATAAATTGGCAAGCTTCTAATGCCTCATCTCACCTTAATCTGCCTTCCTCTGAATAAAGATTCATCCAGTGCCATGGCTGTCCTAACAGACTCCTTGTCTGCAAACTCTATATACGCAAACCTGAAACATGAAGAGGGTAAGTTATATATATATATATATATATATATATATATATATATATATATATATATATATATATATATATATATATAAATTTTAATACAAGTAGCTCTGATTATAGCACTGCATCAAAAGTTAACCCATGCAATGATTCAAATTATTAAATGGAGGCAGCTTGCCCCAGTCTAGCACAAAAACCTAAAAGAACAATATCACACTTCAGTCTCATGTCCATATATAGAGTAAAATCATGCCATGTATCAAAAGGCCAGCGCTACTAATCTGGCCACTGAAAAAGATAAATGATTATGTTCCAAGAAATTCTGAAGATAAGTTATTTTAAGATAAAAATAATTAGTGATTAAAATTGTGCTTTATTGTACAAAATTTGTGAACATTTAAACAACATTTTAGTGACTACGGTTCAATGTGTGGGTTCGGGTGATGTTTACAGTGCCAAAATCAGATGTCCAAGACAAGACAACGAATGTAGAAGGTTAAGAGAGAAAACCCAACAGAAGAATGCACAAATTACCCTTTGGGGTGTCCTGTAAATTTGTCACACAAGATGGTGACTCTGTTTACGGAACCACAGCCATGGAAATGCGCCTCCAACTCCTCAGCCGTCGCACCATAATCCACCTGCAAGAGACGATATCGAATCACCACCACTTCTAAAAATGTCATTAAACCAATCAGGACCCAAAAAATATAACATGCGACAAATGCAACAAAATGCAGGACTATAACCAATAGCGAACAACAAAAAAATAATTGCCCATACATTTCCAACGTAAATAGATCTCCCATCTGCTTCCATCTTCTCTTCAATGGACATAATGACAGGGCCAGCTGCAAAGAAAAAACATTGTATTCCCATACAACTCCAATACTCACGCATTTATGAGATTTAGCACAGAAACCAGTGTCTGCAAGCATACTGCATAGCTTCATGGCTGAAATCTAGGTTACGTTCTGTTTCTAGTCGTATCTCGATTGACCTCAAATGGTCCAGAGCTAGTTATTATTCTCCCTCCATTGCGGTCCTATTCATCAGCACTGTCTGTTCTGCGGTGCTCTCCTTAGAGCTCAAACCCTCCCTCATTCATTCATTCACTCGTTTAGTCTCACTTACCAGGTGGAGGGCTGAGATTCATCTGTTTCTCCACCTCGTTCTGTAGCTCCTTCAGTTTCTCTGCCTCCTCCTCCATCTCTCTCACCCGGGCTTTAATTGCCTCCAGCTCCTAAAAAAAGAAAAAAAAGGGCACATATATTGACCACAACCCACCAAAAACACACTGTTAGACATTTAACAAAACCGGAAAGGAATATTTTGAACAACTACATCCTGGTTTTGGCTTCTCTCATCGACAACCACATTGGATCTATATTGCATCAATATCGTGTGCTGCCGCTAAACCCATTTTGAAACGCACAGCCGATTTCTTTCCCAGAATGCACACTCGTTCATTATCCTCACCGGTGATCGTGGATACAGCATGCACATGCACTTTCACACGTGATTGTCCACCGAGCTCTTTCAATCCACCATTTATTACTGTCCAGTCAGCAAGACGCCCTAAGCATGATGCCATCCGTGCGCGCATTGTTGTGCGCGAGCGAACACTTTTGGTGTGTGTTCACACGCACGCACACAAGTTTGAGCAGTGCTGCATTGCAGGGCAGTGGGAGTCGCACTGGATCGCGAGTAAAGTAACCCAGCATGCATGCGATGGCCTCTTTCACGCAGTTAAGACAAGATTTTGCACGATACGAGCTAGCGTTCACAAGCGATCACGAGCGCGGCCAGCAGTGTCTAATTATTCAAATAACGTACTACACGCCCTCATTGCATGATGAAATAAAGTAGACATGCGTTCAGCATGAAAATACATGACCTACTCTAGCTCCAATAATGTTAATGTGCACAGAGAGAAACGCACCAGCCCAGCCCTAATGCACCATCTCCATCACAAAATCACCAACAAATGATGCAATACATCACGAGCGGCATTTAATCTTCGGCGCACGTCGAATAAAATGATCGCGGCGATACAGATGTGCATTTCAAACAGTGCGCTTTGCCCACCGACAACTCTGTAGTTTTCCTTAATGTTACCGATTCGAAGCAAAAATCTGAAAATAAAAGCATCTCACGCCTCTTTTAACATGTCACACGCGTCGCATAAAGATTTATTCCATTGCAGAGGCCAACAACAATCACGCGCAGTTACCAACGCGACTTACTTTTGCACGCCACAAATATTACTGATCAGAAAAGAGGCGTGTTTACCGTGAAGCCGTCTGCTTCTTTGCGGATGGACCCACACTGCTGCGGCTAATGGCGGCCTGTCCTACCCTCGCCCCTGTCTCTTACATCTCCCGTCTCGCATTTTTGCGATGAAATTTTTTTTCCCCGCTAGGTCGACTGATCTGGCGCAGAGGAACCCAGACCGATGTTGCGCCAACATGGCGGCCAGCAGCACGCATGTCACTCACTAATTCTACTGCACTGCGTGAGCCACAATGGCGGACAAACCGACCTGGCAAAACCGGTTTCGCGTAAACATGAGTATTTGGTTTTCGCATGAAATTCACATATTTCTTTTGAATGTGAGTCAGAGGGAAGTATTTAGGAGTAAAACCTATACAAAAAAAATCGAACTTCTTGTTAAAGCGAGTAAACGCGTCCTTCACTCACCGGATCTTCAATAGCGGCCTCTCCCTCGTCTAATCCCGGTTCTTCATCGCCGACGCCTGGGTCTTCAAGTTCTGAGTGACCCGGGTCTGAGTCCAGCAGAGATTCCTCTGCCAGTCCGTTACCAAACTCCGCCATCGCCTGATTCCCGGTGGTCCGACGCGCCTCGTGGCTGCACTACAGGCCGCGACTCTCACAGGGGGGAGCGAGAGGGGTAGGGGAGGGAATAAAAAAACGGCGGAAAACGCCGCTCACTAAAGTTAAAATGGGGAATAAAAGCCCGCCTCGCTTCTTCTGCAGCTCAAACGTTTCCTTCAGCGGAAAAAAACAACACTATTTGTCCAAATATACATAGGTTTCACGTCGTCAATGCGTCGCACTTACTACTATATTTACATTAGAAGACAAATTCAGTAAAGCAAATGTGTATTCTTCGCGAGGGCTCGTGTGTTCCAGAACAGAAATGGAAGCCGAAGGCGGGGATTCTGAGCACTGCAGGCGCACCATCGACAAGTGATTGGACAATTTCTCACTTTAGACACGCCCTCATAACGTATCGAGGACGGGTATTGGTGCTCTCTTGGGGTATTTCTCTGCGCTCGCAGTTTAGACTTTACAACGGCGACTGTGATTGGATAAAGTCAACGTCAATCACGGCTAACAGACCACCTTTAGATTGAAACGACGTTTGTATAGGATTATGGCTACTATTCTATGTTGCCATGTCCGTACAATATAATCCACGGTACTTGTATTTTACATCAAGTTTTATAGATAATACATATTTAAACTTATTTTAAGAATTCACGCCCATATTTAGGCTTCCTAGTGTTTGGCCTGAATATCACAAGAATGACCAACAGCTTAAAGCAGTTCAGTTGTCAAATGTCAGGAATAAGATTACATTGTGCTTTTTATTTTTTTTTTCTCTTTCCTTCTTAGAATGTTTGTCATGTTCATAAAAAAGAAAGAAAGAAAAATAAAGCATGATCGCCAAAATGGCAGTTGTCAAATATCCTCACCTATTGAGTTTATTGTACAATTTTTTACGCCTCTCCCTTTTCCATTCCCTTTGTGTGTGCGCACAAAGCACAATTTAAACATTCATTTTAACTATCAGTAGTTGTAGATGGTCTCTATGTGAGATATTTTAACATATCTTTTTAAAATAATGTATATATTTAAAGTACTTTTTCAGAATGTAATGTGCTCTATATATCATCTTTGCAGAGAATCACTTATTTTGGACTGGTTTTTCAAGTGATATCTGGCAACATTGCAAAGCACAGTGGAATTCCGAAATCTTCAATATAGCTTAACCCGAGGCCATTAAAACTATGCATATTTGTCTTACCCACTATGTGACACGAATGTTGATATCTCTAACAAGGCCAACTTTTTAAGTATTTTGCCAGCCACAAACATGAAGCTCAAAGCAGTGTTGGTTGACACAAGATACAGGTTTAAAACATTGTGCTTATTTCTCAGATAGTTTCCCTGATAATAGTTATATTGATCAGTGCTGCCAAGACACAATGTATCTACATAAATTCTGAGGGTAATTTAGGTAATAAAGAGAAACATCAATACATGAACTTCAGTTTATTTGTTTTCTGCATAAGAAAAAAGGAGAACCAACACAAAATGAAGGTACAAGTGAGGGGAAAACAAGCTTAATCAATATTCTAATTTTTTTTTTATAACAAGACTGCCACCATTATCGTTCAATATTCATATCAATGACATCTCTAAGTCTGAGATGCCATTAAAACCGTTATGAATCAATAATAATCAAAAGTGATCAAAGTACTGAAAAATAGTAAGTAGTACAGTTATAACAAGTGATAATCAAGTGTCAATGAAAAAGTGAAAAGATAATATAAAAGCATTTCTCCATATTCTACCGATATACTCTGAACAGTGCAACACCGTGTGATCCCACGTCCTGTAGCACTGCACTACAACCCAGTCCATGTTCATTCCATATGAGCTACGACTTGACACTATAGTTGAAAAAAAACAACAACAACAACTTGTATTTGCTGGGATATATACTGAAAACAAAACTTTTCTGTGAACTTCAAGTGTTCCAAGCTGAGTTGTCTGAAATGCATTTCTCTGTAGCTCATGCTTAAACCCTGGACTAGTTCAAAGTGTCAAGGCGTGGGAGCTCCATTTGCGGTTTGCATTACGAACACTTCCAATCAAGATTGCTTTTTGGTTTCTTTAATGAGACAAAGCAAGAAGAAGAATAACTTTGGAATATCATTTTTCTTAATATAGTTCATTAAAAAATCTTTTTTAGTTTTGCATTTTGTTAAAGTATTAATAGTATCAATAATATTATACAAAATAAACCAAAAAGGAAAATCGTCTTTAGTATTTCATGTCCTTCAAATCACACCTCCTGTCGCCCTGATGAGTAGTTTCCAGGTTCACTAAAGCACCCTGTCTTCTCTCCTGGTGGGTTTTAAGAAAAATACTCGAATCTACTCGCTACGAGCACTCGGTTTGCAACAACACAAAACGCTTAATGAAAGAACAAGAAAAAAAGATGACAACTCTCTCCCATAATTTTAAAACGCTTTTGCTTTTACCATAAATAAATGATTTTTGTGTTTCATTTATATTGACAAGCTAGGGTTACTCCCTAAAAACTCAAACCAAACGAAATGGTTTATCAGAGGGTGCAAGGTATATAATTTCGATGTTCCACAAATCCATATAAAATTGTGTAAGTACAGACTTGACTTTGGCTTCGTGCACAGCGGCTAGGTCTGATCCATATTTTTTGTCCGTGTTTAACTATGTGCAATGCAAACCCTTTAAAAATAACATTAAAAGCTGATTAATACTTCATTATAGTTTGACATACAGTAAAATTTCACCATACAACAAAATTAATGTTTATTTTGCGGAACACGAAAACCTTAAAAAGAAAAAAATAATTAAGAAAAATAATAAAATTGAGACTTTAAAAGGGTCAAAGTGCTGTATGACGACCATCTGACATCTTGAACTTTCAGTTGATAGCTCTGCTGATGACTACGGGATTGTCATGATGGTTATTAAAAATAGCTATCGTATATTGTTAAAGTTTTAATGCGTCTGCATTCAGAACACTCTCCCAAATTGTCCATGTTCATACAAGACCCATATTCTCAGTCTTACTTGTCATTTCATTACCATCTACCATTAGAGTAGCCTAGTTATTTCTTTCCACTGGGCCAGAAGGAGAACTTCTGTTTACAGAGAAAAAATTTCTTTGAATTAACAAGACGATTGGAGATAAATCAGCTTTAAAAGAGACTTTTCTACATAGGCTTTAAAACAGGCTACAGACCACCCTGGCTCAAGCAAAAGCAGTACCACAAACATAATTGAGAACCCAGAGCACTTTGGTTGAGTTTTTGGGTGCTTCATTACCATAGATTCTCCCAAATCAAACAAAGTGTTTCGTGTAAATGTGAGCAGAAAAATTACCCAACATAATAGGATTTCAAACCGAGATGAAGTTGTGAAGACGGACCATAATCACATAAGCATTAGCATGTCCATGATTACCATTTCAGTAGATTATTTATAGTAAAATGATGCTGTGGCAACAGGTCATTAAAAGGAGCCCTGTAAGCAAAGACTCTATATCATAATAATAACAATGTCTCGCTGATATCCAAGGAGAGAGCGCGAAGACGGCCAGTGTCAACTGGGCCTGCTCCAATTTTAGAGCCTCAAAAGAACATTAGCTTAAAAGACCAGCACCCATCTTCTGTCTATTGAAAGCCAACAAGTTTAGTGGGTCCGCAAACAATACCGGCTTCAATTCATTGTTTAGCTGGAGCTGCTAGCTGGTGATGGGGTAGAAGACTGGCTGGCGACACCAGTAGACCCCGTGCCAGATCCATTGCTGACCAATGAAGCTTGCTGACCAAAGTTAGTGGTTCTCAGAGTGGCAAGATGTGGAACCGAGAAGACATGGTCACGTGCTGCAGCCCTGGATTCGAATTCAACCCCACAGGCCTCACACTTGCCTCTCAGAGTCTCACGGCCTGTTGTCTGACCAATGGTATATGATGCAGCTGGATCCATAACTGTCAGTTGTACAGGTTTGGGCAGGATGGGACGGTTGGCTCGGAGAGCATTATATTGTAGGTAGCTACCCGAGCTGATGTCTACCTTCTTAGAAGGGTCATTGGGATTAGGAGACTGTGTGAAGATGTGAAAAAAAAAAAGTTAGTTTCATTTAATTAAAAATAATGCTAAGCAATACCAATATTTACGTGGACAGTTCAATGAGAATCCCTTTGTTTCAAAGAAAAAAAAATATTTACCTGATGTGACCATGTTTACCAAGATGAAAAAGAAATTCTATTCTTACAATAGTTTTACTTAAAGGGATAGTTCTTACAAAGGAAAAATCTGTCATTAATTTCTCACCCTCATGTCATTTCAAATCCTGTAAGACCTTCAGTTTAAATTAAATCAATTCTGACGTTCTACAGACAACAACATACTTCAAAGCCCTTTTGGGCTCCTTTGGGCATTACTTATGTGTCTTTGATGCACATTCAATGCATGCATACGATGCAGACAAGGCGAGTCATGTTTGCATGCAGAGGAAGACACACAATGTACATAAAACTTTGTAGACATTTGTTGACTTAATAATGGAAACCAGAATATACAGACAATGAACTAAGAGATGTACGTTCTACTTCATAACTCCTGCATCAGCAGATCCACATGCATGTGTACTCTCTTGAACACATGGTGGAGACTGACACAGAATGGTAAAAAAATTATTATTATTATATTATTTTTGTTTTTTTTGCATACAAATAGTATTCTTGTAGCTTCATTGCATTACGGTTGAACCACATATTTTACATGGACGACTTTAACAACGTCCTTAGTGACTTTCTGGGCTTTTGCGTTGCTGTCTATAGATGGCCAGAGAGCTCTCAGATTTGATAAAATATCTTGAAGAAAGGCCTTACTAGTTTGGAACATTAGCAATTGATGGCAGAATTTTTTTGGGGGGTAGACTATCTTTTTAAGCAATTAATGCAAAAAAGAAAGAAAAAAATATATATATTTTAAAAGAATATTTTGGTTACACCACTAACTGACACATATTTTGTGTTGCTAGGACTAGAAAACATCTGAAAACACTGAAGGCCAGTGACATTGTAGCAAATACTATAATTTGACAAAAAACCCCCAGCTGCTTAGCAAAATATTAAACAGAACATCCTCACCATTTTTTCTTGCTGAAGCCTCCAGCGTTTCTCCTTGGCACGTGTATTTTGGAACCAGATTTGCACAACCTTTAGTGGAAGCCCAAGCTCTGTCCCCACCACCTCACACTCCAGTGCATTAGGATGAGCACATGTCTCATAGCACGACTGCAGGATGGACAGCTGAAGAGAGTTCAGGTGAGTTCGAGGTCGTCTTGGGGTGGAGTTCTGCTGCATGTAACTTGTTTCTTTTTGGCTTTGACCGGAGGATGCTGTAACCGTCACAGGGGATGGTGTGGTAGGGGTGGTGGTGGTAGTGGGCGTAGGCCGCTGTGAACTTAGGCCTAACTGTTCCCTTGACAGGGTGTTTATCTTGAATGGTCCTTTCTGAGACCAATATTTGAGCCCATTGTGTTTCTGAGATGCCAAGGCAGAAGACTTGTTAATTGGCGTAGTGGATAATTTTGGCACCATATGGCTTGTAGTCCCAGACTCGACCCCTTGATAATCATCGTCCTCTTCATCAGTATGGTCCGACTCAGGTCGTACCTCTTCAACCTTTCTTTTCGGAGCAGATCGAGATGTAGGAATCCCACTGACGAGCAGAGGAACCGCAACTGGTGTGGCCACTGTCTTAGGAGCTATTTTAACCATTGTGATGGGAGTTGATTCTGCTTTGGTCTTGTGAACTAATGAAGGACCACTGGACCCAATGGTAAAAGATGGTGTCTGATTTGGTCTACTTGGACCTTGAGTGGGAGTTTTCAGGGGCTCCTTGACCTTGTCCGTCTTTGGAGGAATATTTCCAGTTTGGGGTTTTGCAGAGGCCCAACCAGTAGAGGGACTTGGGTTAGTTTTAGGCGGGGTTGAGAATATGGGCTTCGAGAGTGGCCAGGTGAACTTAATGAGTGGTTTCCCAACAGCTGCCAAAGTGCCATCACTGATAAAACGGACCTCTCCCTTTCGCTCCCTAGCCCTCATATTCTGGAACCAGATCTGAACCACTTTCTTTGGAAGGTTCACCCACTCAGATATTTGCTCAAATTCATGCTTTCCAGGGTTTGGGTCTTTGAAATAACATCCATAGAGAATATCAAGCTGGTCAGCATGGATGATGGTCCTGGACCGTCTCATGTCTCTGAACCGTCTGACTTTTGGCCTCTTTTGTTCCCGCTCTTTTTCTCGTTCCTTCTCTTTTTCCCTTTCCATGAGTGATGTGCTAACTTTTTCTGCTGCCCTCATGTACACAGTGCTAGTCTTAGCCAAATTATTGCGATTAGTTAGAGTGCTGTTATTGGAAGATGGGATAGCAATGGCAGAATCTGGCTTCACCTGAACAACAATAAGACTTCCATCCGTAGGAACCCCAACAGTTGTTGGTCTTAATCCCAGACCATCAAGCAAATGACTTTTCTGTATAGAGGGTTTATTAGCCGCGGAGAGAGATGATGTTGACGATAATATAGAGCTGTGGTTTTTCCCCATACTTAAATCCAAAGCAGACTCACAATCATTACCATTAGATAAAAAGGAGTGTGTAAGAGATGTGGCAGCGGGTGCATTAAGGGGGTCCGAAAGTGCTGCTGGACTTCGAGTAACTGCTTGAGTGCTTGTAAAGGCCATTTTACCTCTATCACCTTCAGAAACACCAACACCAATAACTGATGAAGGAAGAGAGAGTACATATGGACTGTATAACTGGGTGGAAAGTGGAGTCAAAGATAGCGAAAGGGGCAGTGACTGCAAGATGCTAGCTGGAATGCCCTGATGATCAACTGCAACTGAAAGAGGAGTAGGAGGGTCTGCTTGGGCCTCCAGCTGAAGATCAAGATCTACATCTTGCTTCTCCCGCTTGATCTCCACCTCTTCTTTATCAATCTCACTCTTTCTTTTTTTCCTCTTCATGCTTTGTTCATCATCATATTCATCTTCTGCATCAGAGAGGAAGACTGTGGTAGAACGGAGAACCTTTCCACCACCACTTGACCTTTCAGTTGTTGGCTCTACCTGTGAAGACTGTTTGACTGGGCTTCCTGACTCTTCCCTCATAGAGCTGCTTTGACTTTCTTCATCAGTTACGATAACAGATGTGTAGAACTCTTCATTTTCAGAGTCAGATGTCAACAGCAGTTCTCTCGGGCTTCCCTTACCAATCCTGTGTCTTTCTGCACTGCTGGATAAGTCAATGACATGACTGCCTGTCGCTGATGGACTATGTCCATCTTCACCCTCATCTATCATTAAATTACCTTCTTCTTCCTCCATACTTCTTTCTCTTTCATCATGGAAGCTGTCTAATCTCTCCCTATCTTTGGATTGCCGGGCATCTAAGAACCACTTGCGTACCTCTTCTCCACTTAGCCCTACCTCCCTGCCAAGGGCTTCGCAATCCTCCCTCTGAGGACTTGATGTTTCAGCATCATCTCGTGACTCTAAAAAGGCCCACAGAACCTGAGACTGGAACTCAGTGAGCACAGGGTGTCCTGAAGACAAGAGCAGTTGATCCTTTGCAATTCTATGGCCTGAAGGTCTTAAGGCAAAATTAGTGTTACGAAAGGTACAGTTAGCAGCAGAGCTGTTAACGGTATGTGTATGGCTGAGACCTTGGTTTGGATCCAAAGCACATGACAACGGACTATCACCCTGAAGGACTAGGGCTGCTGTAGATTTAGTTACTTTGGAGTTTGCATCTTCATCCTCAAACACCTTTTCACCTGTCCTCTCAACTTCCACTCCACTTTCTTCCTGCTCTTTTTCACTTGTTGTGCTGTCACCCACCATTTTCTCACTTTGCTCCTGTGTATTCTCAGCTTTAATACACATCTCTTTTTTTCCACCATCAATTTTCCAGTCCTCTTCTGATTTTAGTGACATCTGCTGATCGGAAGGCTCAACTTTTATCTCATTGCATACTCTCATGTCTGCACCTTTGTCCAGCATCTTATTGGTCTCCTCTAAACTCATTTGAGTGGTGGTTGGAAGGCCAAATGCAGCCCACTGACTTTGTAAGCCGCTGAGTCTTTGGGCCAAGAGAGCCTGTTGTGCAGCGCTGAGACCTAGGACAGGCACTGCCTGCTGCAAAAGCTGGTTTGGAGACTCTGGATTCTGGCCCTGGATTTGGGTTTGGAGTCCATTCAACACCAGGGGCATGAGCATCTGAGGTTGGGGTATAAGCTGTGGGGTAGCTGCTCCTGGTGTTGCAGACGTCCCTGTTGTGAAGAGAGAAGGAAGAATGGAGTGTGGGAGAGAACTCGGGCTGGAAGTCAGGAGAGTGAGAATAGCAGACATGGCTTGTGCAGAGGCCACCGGAGAAGAAAGTAATGAGGGAGCTAGCTGAGGCTGCACCTGCTCTCCGTCTTTGGTCGTTACTGCTGATGCAGTCAGGTTTGCTTGGGTGACACAATTGCTGGTTGAGGTGCTAACTAACTGTGTGGTGCTTCCAACAGTGGTCGCAGCCAAGTTTGTAACCATGGATCCAGTTCCTGTATTTGCAGTGGAACTAGGAGTAGCATTCCCAGCACTCCTGCTGCGACTCTGGTGCAACACAGATTTTAAATGACTTTCCAGGGTGATGGCATGATTGTAGGAGACACGACAGACGGCACACTGGTATGGTTTGTTGGAGATATAAGGTCGAGCCAGGAAAGGGGTTGATTCACTGTCTTTCAATGTCCCAGTTCTCATCCTCTGAATATGAGTAGTTGAATTATAATGAACACTCAAAGCCGTTCTAGTGGGAAATGACTCCAAACAAGCATTACACTTGAATGGACGGTTGTCACCTTCAGAGGGGACACTGTTTTTGCAGACAGATCTGCCATTGATGACAGAAGCCTCTGAAGTTTTTATAGTTTGCTCTGCATTGTCCTGATCTGACTCCAGCCCCCCTACATCAGTTTCCTCATTTCTCCCTCCCTCCATCTCTTCATCCAGCTCTTTTTCCTGAGAAGAACCACCCTTGTCACCTGCATCTGTAGATTCGCTCTCATTTTGGGAAGCCATTGAGGGGGATTTTGTGTTCTCTAAATGTTTCAGCAGAGATGTGTCATCTGCTGAATTAAATAAAAATATTAGTATTCATTAGTAAGCCTTTGAAAAAAAGACCAAAATACGGTTTGTAACACTAAAAAGGCAGGTAATACAACGCAGAATATGTAAGACAGTTCTTAAATCAATTAGCGGTTTTTAAAAAATACTTAATACATTGTTTAACTACAGCTTGTGCCCCAAAAGTAAGATTAAAAGTAATGTATAAGAATATTAATCCATAAAATCAAAAAAATATATATTTTTTGTTTTGACAACATCGCATTGTGGATAAATAAAGAATAAGGAGTGCACAGAAATCTTGGCCGAAGCCAAACAAAATGAAACATTTTCCCATATATTTAGCAAATTTTACTTTCACAATTGCATAACTTAAACAGCCAAAATGTGATTTTTCAGAGGAAAAAACCTATTACAAAATAATTTAAAAAAACATTCACTTAAACGCTAAACATTTTATAATAAACAACTGTACCAACAAAGCACAGTTTAACAAAAATATTTTTTAGAAATGTTTGACAGCCCTTGATCAGGCATGTATTTTTATTGTACAAATAAATGCAGCCTTGCTGACTAGAAGAGAATTCTTTTAAAACACTCGAAAATATTACAGATCTCAATTTGAACACTACGTGTGAGTGTTATAATAAATTAATTAGTTGTTGTAATTATCATTATGTCTTTTCTTATTTAATATTAAAAATACATGAAAATGTTACTGAGCAGCTTACTTTGAACCCTGGCTAACAAGCAGATATGCTGCGAGCTCCTGCAGAGCTGTTTGAATATCCATGTATGTATTTGAAAACATAACGGTCTGCAGTTTATTTACTGATCTATTCTATTTCTATCATTAGTCATTTTGCGAAATCGGTCATCACACAGTAACCAGCAACAGCCATACTTTCTCTTCTCACTAGAGACATGAGATGCAGTGCTAACTGGTCTCTCGCTGTTGGTGCTTGTAATGATTGTAGCGTTTTTCTCCAAAACTTTCAAAAGCCTTTACAATGCTGACATGTTTGCTGCATTAGCGAGCGCCTATATTTGATCAAATAGTTAAAATAAAACTACACGCACTATAACAGCTCATGCTTAAAACCCAACACTCAGTTACTAAAGTATGTAACAGGATTCTAGAAAGCCTGCAAAACCCCCGAATAACAATCATGAAAACAAATGCTGAACATCAGGTTTTCATGATTTAAAAGCAAAAAAATTTTAATCTTTTTTTTTTTTCTCAATCATCATGTCCAGGAGTCAGCACAAAAACTGAATACTCGTGGGGGCCCACACTCAGTAGGCTACAACCTACAGGTGCTTCATTGCCATGGAAACTACTGAAGCGAGGTGGTCACCAACACAGCCAATTGTGTGTCCAGTGGAGCATAACTTAAGCTGGGTATCAATAACACTGGAACCCTGGATCTCAGTGCTGGGATAGTGTTGAACCACTGTGGCACAAACACAAACACTTGAGTATGAATTTATAGATGATCAAAAGTCACCTGCATCATTCTGGGCTTTGGATTCTTCTTCTTCTTGTTCTTCAGCAAAGGAACGGTGCTTAGGAGCAGCCTTATAAAAAGAGGAAGATAATTATTTACTTAAAACACTTCTATAAGCTTGGCATTACTTTTGTTCATACACCGAGAGACTGCAACATCAAAACATACATAATAATATTAAACTTTGTTGTTGTTGTTTTTTGCTCTGTGTATATACTCACAATATCCAGTAACTTATCAAGGCAAGCAGGGAGGACACTGTGTTTGTCCGTAAGGTGATGAGAGAGATTTTCACGGTCTGGTTGACTTTCCTGACATAGAGGGCATAACCACATTGACCCCCTGTTATTTGCACCTCCCAGAGTTTCTCCTGGCTCCTCCTAAAAACCAAAGTCACATTATTGTACATAATGTTTAAATAACATCTAATTGCAGATTTTCTTCTTTTTTTTTTAAATACATTTTTGATTATATTTTATACAATATATATTATTTTAGTTTAAAGTACCCTCGAGCTGCATACTGTGTATTTAAATTTTTCCTTTTTTAAACAGCAGCGATCTGAAAGAAATCTGATATTAAGAAATATGTAAAATGCAGCACTATATATAAGCTAGACTTAATAGGTTAGTTCACCTTTAAATTAAATTCTGTTATCTTTTACTGATGCTTATGCCATTTCTAACCTGTATGACTACATTTGCAGAATACAAAACAAGACGTTTTGAAGAACATCAGCGTCCAAACATATATATTTTGTATGTCTAAGAGATAAAATACAAATTTGGGACGACACGAAGGTCAGTAAACAACAACAAACATTTTGGGTGAATTAACCCCTTCGCAACGAACATAAAAGGGATTACAGTAAATAAACACCGGACAGACTTTATAGACAGCATCAAATGCAATATAATTCTTTCTAACAGTGCATGTCTAAATTGTTGTTCAAATAAGATAAATTATCAAATCTCATACTTCTCTCAGTTCTCTCATTAATTGGATTAACTGGCTTTGATGTAAGTGGACACTCCAAAAAAAAAAAAAAAAACCTAAGCATGATGAAATTAGGACATATCACATTATAACAAACCACCTTTCCTCTATCAAGAGTACCTTTATGATAAGGTGTAACATTTTGACTCACAGTATTTATACAGGCCATACAATCTATGCTATGACATCAAAATGATTTGCATTTATGTTCCTTTTGCTAGACAACAGAAATCTGTAAGACTGATACCTCGCAGCTTGTATATAATTCATGCATTTAAATGTATATCAGCTCACATGAGGCATCCCGTGTTAATCATATCCGATAACACCCAGAATTATGCATGCATTTATCACTTCTTGCAATAACTAGGCTATTTAACGTCAGAGGAGGCCTAAATGTTGACCTTGACTGGTCTTATAATATGCTGAAGTGAGTAAAATCATAGTGTGGATCTGTCAACATGTTGCCCCTTGTGAATAAGGTGACATGGGCTGTAAATAACAGATAATGGGTGCAGATCCCCTGGGATTGTAATGGCAGTGATGTCTCTTTAAAACAATAACCCAAATAAATAAATAACACATACGTCCAGAAGAAAGACATAAACGTCTTAATTGACATCTAAACGACTTCGTTCAGCGTGTGCATGCAAAATCATTTAAATATTACAGTTTCTGGCTTCGTTTTTACACGCCACTGTCAAGGAACGAACAGACATCAAATGCCAACAGTGCTACAATGCCACGCCAATTAGCTTCCCTGCTAGACTGAAAACATGCACCGAATCCTCAACACAAGTACTATTAACTTCTCCTAAAAGTCAAAGACAGACGAACCCACACGCCGCGGGACACTGCCGTTCGACAGCGAGCTCATATGGCCGCCATAACTCTTGATGATTTCGTTAATTAACCCACAGCCTAATTAGCAAGACCCGTGTGCTGTTGAATCAATTGGAAACGGAGAGCTTTAGCCTGCCTCGCTAACACACACATACGTACACACACACACTCACTCCAGCGTAATCATGACAAATACCCCATTAAAGTGCATCGCACTGCAGTCCGCTGCCCTAATTACCCCCTTTTCCAACTTTAATCGGCGCAAAGCGACTGATTTTAGTGATTTCTTACTTGAAGGCTGATGTTAAAACAAAAGAAACCGTTTTCTCATAAACATTCGTGGCACTTCACATGGCTAACGCAGCTAACAACACACTCAACAAATTGGTCAACTAATTATGTATCGCGTATCAAGCCGCAAATCGCCCACAAACTTCTCCAAGACGCAGAATTAGAGCCGCGAGAATAAAATAAAAGCTACAACAATCGCGACGCTCGAGACGCTGCAGCACAAGTCCGCTTTAACGCACTAATTGAATTGTGTAAATAGGCTTTCGGCTCTCGGATGTAAAACCTCGGGCTTGATTAGTTCCTCGCCCCCCTGATTGTGGCCTGTTGGTCGGGCGTTGAGGCATTCCCCGCCCGCCGTCCGCTCCACAACGGAAATTGCGGCCTACTCCGACTAAGCTATTTAATTAATGAATTTGGGTTGCTTCATACAGATGTGTTAAAAACAACCCGTTTGCCGTCCCCCTCCATCGTTTATCTAACCGAATACCTTGCTGTCGGCGGTCCAAGTTCGCCGTTTAGTACACAATGTTGTTGTGGAGCATTATAAGTGTGTTTTAATAATTGCAGAACGCAGTAATTAACGATGGATGAAGCGCATTGCTGCTCGAAAAGAGCGACGTGCAACACAACGAGCAGCGAAAGGGGGTGGCGGGGCCAAAATGAGAGACCGAGGCAGAAAAGTTGGGATTTTAACACTCGAATTGTAACTAAATATTCGCAGTGAAATGGCATGCATCTAATTATTAGTCGTGCTCGGGACGCGATGAGATCCGCATCGCCCCCTCGATCGCAACTTCTTGATCAATTCGGCGTCAACATCGTTTAATTAACACTAAAGCAATTAGCTAAGGCTTTTACCTGCATGGTTGGGACTCCAGCACACGCTTCCTCTCGCTCTTTAAAACTGAAAAGTTTTCTCTCTCTCTCTCCCTCCCTCACTCACTCCGTCAGTCAGTCCTCCCTCTCTCTCTCTCTCTCTCTCTCTCTCTCTCTCTCTCTCTCTCTCTCTCACTCTCGCATTGCTCTCCTCTAGTAAACACACGACAGCTCCCCCAAAAGCTGACTGCTCACTCTCTCCAAGAATGTTACTCTCCCCTCTAACGGTTTATTAAATGATCCAACACACCTAAAAGCATGTTGGAACAATGTTGTTGTACTGGCATTAATACAGTTATTCGTACTGTATTTAAAATGTTCTATATGAAGTATTTAAAATATGTACATAACCTATAATTAATGAATACATTTGTATTTTTTTAGGCCTGTGTTTACATGCATTCGTTTAGAAAACGCGTTTATCCAAAGCAACTTAAAGATTAATTAAAATTAGGCCTAAATAGGTTTTTGTCTGATAAAAGAAGAAAAATAAATAAAATCGATTTTTGGTGACGTTGCCTTTCTTTTTCAGCTTGTTTTTATTTATAGCGACTGGATATTGGATCAGTCTCGTGGTCCTAACTTGAATATAGTTTATATTTTATCATAATATATTATGGATGTCATATATTTACACTTACATGCATATATTTTTAATGCTGTTGAACGTGTTAATTAGTTTTTATTCCGTTTTGCTGTTTATATTTACTACATAACCAAACTAGATAAAGTGAAATATGTGTTATCCTTATGGAAATATAGTATTTGTCAGTAAGTAATACTTATAATCATTCTGTTGCGTAGGTTATTCACCGCGCTTAATGACGCGCGGATATTAGGCTGTCCGTAAATATGCCTGAACGGAAAAGCTGCACAGGACCCCGATTCCGCGTCTGTCCTTATTTACACCACTGATTGATCAGTAAGTTTACGTGTTTTTTGTTTGATAGTTTGTTTTCATTCAGATTTCAATCAGATTTTTATCTCAGTCGTAATTATAGTATAATTACCACTATCTGAGCTAACGATTAATTAACCTGTTACCAGGTTCCGGGCAATATTTGCTGTTGCCCGTGTTTCGAAACACAGCGAGCTGCCTACCTAGGCAGCATTTTTAGTCAGTCCCGAAAGAATAAAACTACTGTCTTTTTAGAGAGCTCCCTCAGTTTTGAAACACAACTGATGTGATTTGAATTGGCACTTCAACACAACAGATTGTCCATTACTGCAGCCTTTAATATAACGAATATGCCAATATTCAACAGTCTTTCCCGTTTTGATTTTCATGTCTCATAGAACAAAATGACTGTGGAGGTCGAGAGAAAATTCGTCTGTGATGCAAAAATTATGGGGAAACTGCAAGATATCGGAGGTGTGTTCAAATCTTCTCATTATCCAAATGAATCATTTATACCACGCACATACACACGGTTTAACTTGGCTATCTAAATGGGGACATTCAATAGGCCTAATGTTTTCTATACTGTATAAACTATTTTCTATCACCCTGCATCAACCATGTAAAGCTTCTGCATTTTTACAATTTAAAAATGTATTTTTATACTAGTTTTACAAATAAGGGTGGTTTTTGGAGATTTTAGCTCACTACTGGGTACAAATTTGTTCATGTATGTACACACACACACACCTTTTATACTTATATTCATTATTGTACAGAATCCTAAATAACAAGCAACAGTATTAAGTACCTTTTAATTTGATCCATTTTATTTTTCTTTCTTTTTTATGTATATCTCTGTACAGCTGAATGCATTGGCGAGCGGCGGTTCCGAGACCAGTACTTCGACTCCCCAGATTTCATCCTCACGCTACAGGATTTCTGGCTGCGACGCCGAGAGGGATCGTGGGAGTTGAAATGCCCTACAGTTTCAGGAACTGCACCCGACAAAGACACCGAGACCCTTTGCACACGATACAGAGAGATAACCAGTCTTCCTCTGATTCAATCAGAAGTCAGCAGGATAATCAGGGAACGCACCGCTGAGGGGAGTGAATCAAATTCCTCACAAAGGGAACAAATTGACAAAGTCTCAGAAAATGAGGACACGGAGATCTGCTCGGCAAATGACACAAAGTGGCTGAATAACCTCAATCTGGCGTGTTTCGCCGAGTTCAAGACCGAGCGCCGCTCTTGCACGATAGAGAGGGAGGCCGGCGCAGTGCGGGTGGATCTGGACCAGGCTGATTTCGGATATTGTGTGGGAGAGATTGAGGTTCTCGTGCCTGAAGGAGGTGACATGAATGCAGCTCTGCAGAGGATTACAGGCGTTGCTGTAGAACTGGGTGAGGTTGTGTTTGTTGACACGCATATCATATCTAGACCACGGTTACTTTAGTGTGATTGAGATTCGATAACAATTTTGATGAATAATTAGTTAATAATATGTTAATGAACACCAACAATTTGTAACTTTTTTTTGTTTCAGTAGCGAGAGCACAGGTCTGCTTGCAGGGTCAAAATTATTACGTTTTCTTCTTAGTTAATGATGCCAAAAATCATTAGGATATTAAATGAAGGTCATGTTCCATTTATATATTTGGTCAATTTCCTACCATAAATATATCAAAACCTAATTTTGGATTATTAATATGCATTGCTAATAACTTCATTCAGACAGTTTTAAAGGCGATTTTCTTAGTATTAGCTTTTTTGCACTTTTAGAATCAAGATACTCCAAATATTGTCCTATCCTAAGAAACTATACAGCAATATAAAGATTATTTATTCAGTATAAATCAGCATTCATATTTTGACCCTTGTGAGTGGTTTTGTGTTCAAGTGTCACAAATGTCTAAAACACTTTGGCATCTATTGTTCATTGACCCTTTAGAATTACAAAAAAATAATAACCAGTTTTCACTTAATACTTGTAATATATACTGTATTTTTCTGGTCTGTTTCCACAGGTTTAAGCAGTGAGACGAAAGTAAAAGGGAAAATGGATATTTACCTTCAACGATATCGACCTGAACACTATGAAAAGCTTCTTATTGCTCATATTTTATGAGGAATCACTAGTGTAACATATCATTTGTAGTTTTTAAATTCTATTTAAAGTATGATCTGTCCTTAATGCTCAATGTGATTATAGGAAGTTAAATATCAGTTAAAAAGACATCTAATTAAACATATGAATACCTCACTGAGTATCTGAATTTTTACACACACACACAAACATATATATGAACGTGTCATTGTAGAAGTCGACGTTCGCTCGGCAGAGGGCGCTGTTCTCCTTGTTTTGAGCTGTTCGCTCAGATCGCCAGCAGGCGGCGCAATGTTCCTGGAAAACCACTGACAAGTTCATTATAATCTGTTCTCACACCAGGTGGTTGGGTAATCTATACTGAACAGAATTAGAAATTATTAAAATGATCCTAATGATTTATGACACACCAGTTATCTATCTATATATATTACACTGATTCATAAATTGATGTTAACTGTAAATACGCTATGCTATTTTCAGTGCTTTTCTCGTATGGACATCATGCTATTATATTTTTTTTATGATTCATAAATATTTAATTCTGTAACCTCAATACATTTGGTGTCAAATCATTGGCATTGTGAGTGTGTACACTATTTGCAAAATACATGTTTATATATATATATATATATATATATATATATATATATATATATATATATATATATAATTTTTTCAGGCATTTCTATGTGTTATGCATATATGTTTTTATAAGCAAGCAATTGTTATTACATAATTTGTTCAGATATATACATATATAATCTTTCTTTTTAAAAAAATATTTAATGTTCAAGGACTATATATATATATATATATATATATATATATATATATATATATATATATATATATATTTATTTATTTTTTTTATTATTTATTTATTTTTTTGCATTAGCTTTTTATGTTTTTACCTCACTCACCAAGCCTGCATCTATTTGTTTGAAAGTTCAGCACAAACAGTAAAACTTTGCAACAAATAACCGTTTTCTTTATTATGAAATTCTATATTTGAAAATGTAATTTATGGCTGTGAATTAAAAAAAATGCTTTCGAATGGTATAGTGTATAATGTTAGAAAAGCTTTTCATTTCAGATAAATTCAGATATTTTATTTTAAAAAAAAGAAGTCTGCTCAAATGAATTAAATATTGCTAATAATAACAATAATAATAATAATAATAAATGTTTCTTAAACAGAACATTAGATCGATTTCTGAACGATAATGTGACGCTGAAGAAAATTCAGCTTTGACCAGGAATAAATGACATGAAAAGAAAATAGCACGCAGTCAAAGTAAAACATGACAGAGAAGGTCAGGAGGGTTACAAGCTCACGTGCATGGCTGAAATAAAAGAGAGCTGCTGGTAGAGGGATGCACAAGCTATTTATTTCAGCTTGAGTGAAGAGAGAAGGCTTTTATGAGGAAATATTAGGAGAGGTGAAATATGACGCTGTGGACTCACTTTAGAGCGCAAGTATCTCCAACTTTCTTCTCCTAAACAAGGCCTTTCAGATTTCCATGATTTTATATTGATATCCCTGAGAAAATGACTCTTTAGACAGACCGACTCTCTTCTTTGTTTTTGTATTTTTACAGTAATGAAAGGAAGCTATTGTTCAAGGTTTGACAGGATACAATTAAAGTGGCGTTATTTCAGAGGAACCTTCAGAAGGGAGCCGGGTGACAGAGGTGTATTTTTCGCATCAAAACCATTGGAGGCCTTGTAATTTTTTGCTAATAAAAGCTTTAGTTTGTCTACTTGCGATCCCGCATGAATCCATTCACATTCAAGTTCTGGCAGTCTCACCAAACCCCTCCCTTTCTCTCTCTCTCTCTCTCTCTCTCTCTCTCCAAACAATCAGCGACCTTCCTGTCATCTATTACACTTACCCAGGTGATCAGATGAAGCCACATGGCGCTGTTGCTTTGAAAGTTCTCACATTTGACTCCTCTCACGGCAGCTGCGTTACACTATTTTGGTTTGGCTTTGGCAGAGCCTGTTGACCACAGTTCCTTTACACACACAGATGTGCTTTAAATCATGTCTAATGACTAATAAATTCATCTAAAACACATCTGCACTATGTAGCTGGAAAAGACAGAGTTTAAAGTATAAAACAGTGTAATGAAGTCCTCTGAATCAAGGATGATATAATGCCAGAGTTAGGCATACACAATAAAAGGCATGTTTGTTATGGATTAAATTTTTTTGTTTTATTAGTGTGTAAGAATAAGACTTGTTATCTAAGCATTTGTAAAATAATCTTAAATTCCAAAAATGTGTTTTTTTGTATTTCTATACCAAACGACGTGTTTTATATAATTAATAATTAACTGTATTTTTTTTTATTATGGGTTATGAAAGGTTCGTATGTTGGTTTTGAGAGTCCCAAACACCAGGTTGACGTGCACACAAGGTCAAAAAACTATTTTATTTTCTTGTAATATGCATTTATTTTTACCCTATTTGTTCAATGACTCCGAAACGATTTGTTCAACTATTAATTTTTTCCAAACCCCTCCTGTGATTTTCTTTAAAGCAGTGTTTGTGAACTTTTACCACTAGTGGCTAAGAATGAATTTCCATTTTCATTCAAACATATGGTTAAACAGTATTTTACTGCCCTTTAACATTTAGTTACTAACTAATATTAATTAACAGCATGTACAACATTTAAAATACAGCTATGTAAATGCTCACATTTTTATAAAACTGCACACAGGTCTTCGTCTCGCTTGAACATCAAATGCAGGAAATATGTCATATAAGTGGTCAAGTGTCAAAGACTGCAGGTGTGGGTATTTGGACAAGGCAACGATCTGCTGTAACGGTGTGGGAAAGAAACAAAAAGCCATTAACCCTTCAGAAGTCAGTATGTTGAAACTGATATTGCATTGTAGAATAACCTTTGAACTATTAAGGGTTATTAGGAGTTATAAGTGTGCATGACATGTTTTGTTAGTGTGACAGAAATAGTTTATAGTTTGATAATGTGATACAAGGTCAATAAATCATATGAGTAAATGTTTACATGCAGCTGTTGTGGCTCACTCGTGAAAAATAAATAAATAGATGGAAATACGGAAGCAATTATATATATATATATATATATATATATATATATATATATATACACACACACACACACACACACACACACATATATATATATATATATATATATATATATATATATATATATATATGTGTGTGTGTTTAGTTAGGACTTCAATAAATGAAGGTCAGTAGGTTTCAGATACAGTGTAAAAGATAATTGTGGGTTTTCTCTCTAAAAAGAAAAGCAGCATGTCATATCTGATTTATCATCACACTCCTCTGAGGCTATAAAGCCACATCCGAGCTCCTGTAACAGTTCTGTCACTTCTCATTTCACATGTGTGCATATCTAAAGGAACCAGCGACCCAGGGACTTGAGCTCTCACGTCTCTTATCCTCACGTATCAACAGCAAACCAAAGGTTAAGCCATAATTCATTCGCCATAAACCCAAGATTCACGGTGTATACTTTAACTGTATTGTCATATGTAACCATTTTATTCAAAGTTTGAAAGGCAAGGGCCCAAAACACTGGCGACACAATATAAAACACCTGTGTTTTAATTAATTCCTAAAACTAATCACATCCAAGGGTCTGGGATCCCTACATTAAAATGAAACATTAGAATTTGTCAACTAAGCTGAATGTGGAACGCTGTTTATTGCGCGAAAGTATCTAGATATACATATTTTACATTCTGACAGCTGTTTACGTCAGGAAAGCAGAGCCCTGGTTTGTTTAGACTGCTAGTATGCGAGTCATTTTCCAAGTACGCTACACTCAGACGTCGGTTTTGTACACTACATATAATCCATGATAATGTCTGCTAAACCAGTTATTCTGATGGCGCTAAGCTAAACACAGAAATATCATTTTGCTTATGCTAATGTCTTAGCGACTCCGTTTTAAGAAAACACACAACCAGCAATAACCCTTCACTGCTTACTAGTCTTAATCCAATTTCAGCAACACTTTACGTTCACTTTTTGGAAGCTGGTAGAGCTTTGGCCTCTGAAGACGTTTAAGATTACATATGTGAAACTGATTCTTTAGTGTGCTCACGCTATGCATGTCTACATTTAGTCATGCAAAAGTGAAACGCTGAAAGTATTTTAAAATGTCAGAGGGTACAGAGCAACGTGTTCTGTGTTATAACTACCCGTACTAGCCAACAAAGGGAAATAAACGCTTATTAAAATCGCGCTATGCGCGAACACGCTGGTTATCGGTTTATTTTGGGGGATTTTAAATTTAACTGTTACCAGTTAATATTGGATATTTTATTGTTCGTGGCCATTTTCTGTTTTTACGAGCGCTGTCAAATATTTAAATATATTCAAAATAAAGGTTTTTGACTATAGCCTATGTGCGTGTACTGTGTGTGTGTGTGTGTGTGTGTGTGTATATATATATATATATATATATATATATATATATATATATATATATATATATATATATATATATATATATAAAAAAATACATGTTTGTGTTGTACAAGTTTTTGTAATAAATGTACACTCACATATATTACGTAAACAAAACGTTTATTTTGGATGCGATTAATCGTTTGGCAGCACTATTTGCATGCATATTTTTGAAATGTAAATAATATATAAATATATTTCATACATAAAATAATATATTTTATAATACACAACTACATAATATATAGTATTTATGATTTATGACCTCCGCAAAAGGACGAGGACTTGTCGCGCTCGCCGTTGTTCTATTGTTTGAAACGATAGGGGCGACTCGGAGTAACGTGCCCTCGTAAATGAGCAGAAAACGGCAGTGAGAAGAAGCAGCTTATGTATGTAAAATATTTTACATTTTAAAAGTCATGAGGGAATAATAATATAATGTATTTAACACAATTATCTTTATTATTTTTCTGATTATCATACCAGATCTGACACTTATTGTCTATTGAAGTGTGTCTGTACAGTGTGTCCACAGAGAAGGGTTTAATCATTCATATGCTTTCAAAAAAAAAAAAAAAAAAAAAAAAAAAAAAAAAATATATATATATATATATATATATATATATATATATATATATATATATATATATATATATATATATATATATATATATATATATATATATATATATATATATATATATATATATATATATTTATTTATTTTTTATCTTTTATGAAATGCAACACTTAATAATATCTCATCAAAGCAAGGTTGTTTTTCAGTGACGCATGCATGTTTCATAAGGACTAAAACTTGTGTCAACACCATCAGACTTTCCTTGAAATAAAATCAGGTAATATCAGGGGCAGCTGTTACTCTAAAGGACCCCCTTGCTACAGTTCACCTCTTCAGAGTGTCACTGTTAGACAGACTCTGTTTTATAGTTTTAGAATATTTTAAATCCCAAATGTTAACATTTCTGTGTCACAACCATGATATGCCAACACCATCTTAGAATTTCTGAGGAAATTATTAAAAATATTTAGATAATTTTATTCTCCTGAAGCAGGTTTCATTAGCATCTAGCATCAACGGAAAACAAAATGGCTACTACATGATCTCAAATTTGAATCAAATTTGTCAACATTATCAGATTTTGTGCTTCAAAAAAATTGCTTAAATGTGACTCACGAATAAGAGCTTTATATACAGTAACATATTGTTTGTTTTAATACAGTAATTAATTGATCCAATGTATTTGATATTTAAAATGGCTATAAATCCAGGTTCTGTCATCTGTCATCTCCGTCAGTTAAACATTTTGACATGAAATTATATTTTATATTTGTTGTGGAAATGTTGGTCACATGTGAAAGTGCGGAATGTGTTTTGAAACGTTAAACACATCTTGGCTGCTTTTAAAGTTAAAGTTGAAATTATATATACACAGCCCAAGGTAAAAAGCACGTTTTGTTAAAAAAGAGAAAAGTTGGGAGGTTGCACCAACGCATAGCTCGATAGCTAAGTACATAGACTTAAGACTTAAGATTCATAGATGCAATTTAATTTGTCTGAGCACAAGGTGTTATTTTTTTGATTTTGCGCTGTTTTGCCCGACTCCTCAAAAATGACAATTAAATATGATTAATTTCATTAATCATTTTCATTTCATTAACAATTGTATTATTCAGGGACTGATGGAGTTTAAACTATAGATGAGCCCTGCTTCGGTTTCATATAAATGCCGTACACGCCACAATGACTTAATTTTCGCCGAGCGCACCTTTGCGCTTGTGCACATTACGCATGCGTACATTATAGTGAATGAAAACTTAATTTTGGATGCAATTCAATGCGAATAGTCATTTGAGAGCACTCTTGTTTTACATTTAGTGTGCTAATGTTTGAAACAAACCATAAAAATAATAGTTAAAGAAATCTGTCAAAATAAATGTACTGTATTGTGATACCTAAATACACTTTTAGCATTTAAGACAACTGATTGTAGTTTTGTACGTTAGAATTTGAGTGTTAGAAGTTTATCTTATTCAATCTAATCAGTTTTTTGTACGTAACGTATCGCCCAGAAGAGTCGACGAATTTTGATTCAGAATTAGCCACTCTTTTAACGCTGTACTAGAACCAGTAGATGTGTTAAATTTAGCACAAAGAAACAAAATTCATGGAGAAATCAGATTTACAAGGCATAACATTTTATTATACAGATAAATACCATAACTTTTCAAATTACAGAAATACGTGGGGCTAACCCATGGGCTTGAAATGAAACAGAGATGATTTTTTTTTTTTTTTTTTGCATTCAAGGGTTCAAAAAGAATTCCTGCATCTTCAGCATTTCAAATCACATTGGATCATGTATAAGTCTTGCCTCTAAAGACGTGTGAGATGCAATGCTTGATATAAAGGAGCTATACTGCTTTTGACAAAATACAATTGTGCATTTCTATAGAAAAATATCTTAGAATTCATATTGTAATGGCTGTGCTCTGTAAAAATGCTTATAAATAGAATAAACCTTATATAGTATATAAATGTTTTTTTGTTTGTGCAACATTTGTTTTTAGAAAAATAACTCCATGCCCTGCCCTGTTATCATAAGAGCTCACAACTCCTTCAGAAAACATATAAAAAGAGCCCGTACACATTGCACTGCATTGTTGCACAGAACTGAAATTGCAACCAAACTGAAACGCATCCTTCAAGAGTAAAGTTTTATGCCTTAAACATAGTGTTTTTGAATCAAATATACAGGTGTTAATGCGTTTAAAGACCCCATGCAAAAGAAAACTAAAAGCAAATGAGGGTTTTAAAGAAGAGAAACCGAGTTTTCCAAGCCCTTGTACACTCACCAAACACTAGAAACGATATCTAGAATGCTATATATATAATAAATAAACCTTCCGAAGAGGGAAACTGCACATAAATAGAAGAATAACAAATAAAAGTGAAATTTCAGGATGTACCAAAAAACTAATTTTACAATATAGTGGCACGTTTAAAATGAATTCCCAATGACTCTGTCAGTCAGAATTTGCATACTACAGATTTAAGACAAAGACTTCATCTCATACGAGGCGTTTATTTCCTTTTCTATGTTGTTTGAGGTAAACTGAAGTACTGTTAAAGACTCTTAAAGGCAATGTCCTACTTCTTCTAGCGCCACCCGACTGTGGCACTACCTGACTTTGATATCCAAAGCATCCAAGGTCACAAACATGCAAGCAAGCCCTCAACATCGTCTTTTTCCTTTTTTTCTCAAAACATCTCACCTGCCGTCACATGTCAAACCCGACACCTGAAACACAATAACTCTTGCACAACATGGCATGCACAATGGCATAGGCTTAATTTACATAACACGACAAACAGTCAATTCCCAGAATTCAATAAATAACACACTTCATAAGACTTTTTAAATTGGTTTTGCCGTGATCCGAGTGAACGTGTTCAACAAAGAGTGGGAAACCGCAGATCTTCAATCGTACCTGTAAAGGCCATCGCACGCTTTCATTTGTCTGAAATTTTCGCCTGTTGAAATATAAATACGTCAATCACTTTTACCTACGAAATCTTCGTCCGGCATTAAAAAAAAAATGGTTTCGGTTCGATTTTTCGTTTCCACATCCGTTGCAAGAATTTTAGTAAAAGTACAAATGCATATAAAAATTTTAGACTCAGCGTGCAAGGACCTTTCCTCTAAACTCTTCTTATTTTGCCATCTCTTAAATACTGGGACAGTATTACAGTGCCCCTATTTGGTGAACAAAGTGTAAAAATAAATCATATTGCACGTTTTAATAAATAATATAATATTTTCCCTTGTCTGGTTTAGAAGTACTCACAAAAAAGTGGGAGTGATTTTGCTTCGCATTAAATTCAAAACACGGTTGACGAACATAAAGTTACACGAAAACGAAAAACGCGAAGAGTACAGTAGGGAGCATCGATTTAAAAGCTTCCGAGAAGACCGTAGGAGATGCTAGAAGAAACTGCAGTGGGTCGGTAAAGGGTGTAAGACGGATGAGTGACGCTGGTGTGCGCGTTCGGTTTCCTCTGGCCAGGCTGGCTGGAACGCACGCCCGCTGCAGCAAAGCCCCCCGAACGCATTCCTCTGGCACTGCGAGCGCATCTCCCAGTTACACGTCAGATGGTAAATGAGTAAGGCAGCTGCTCTTGCCCATCACGCAAAAAGTGCATCATCAAACATTTCCAGTTAAGTCTCTGCCAGAGACCTATGGAGTGGCTGATATTAAGGCTTTCCGTCAGCAGATAAGAGTCACGTTGCACTGCATTCTCTTCTTGGGTTTCCATTTTAATGGTAATTTTTTTGCCCCCAAAAATATTTTCATCTCTTTTGCCAGAGCCACATGATATTAGACCACGTCATTCTCAGGGATGATGCTCTGGGTTTCAAACCCCCATATGTTGGTTCTTCAGCTCCCTCTGCCCTCTGGAGACTGCCTGGTGCCATTTGGATTTCAGAAAGGTCATTGACACTGTGTGGGTCGCCATCCAACACTGAGGGAAAAAATTGAATACGGGGTTAAAAGTCATTGTACATCCATAAAAAGTGCAGATGGGGATAGTTGTCTCAGAGGCGGTAGATAGCAGGTGTTTTGGAAGTTAGCTTGAAGCAAAACTGTAAAAACTCTATTTTAAAGGTTGAACGATTTATGGAATGTAGAAACGAGACAGAAACAATTACGGTCAACTAGTAAATGATTTATTTGGAGCAAAGTTATGCTTCGGGGTTCTTGAGCTTGGTCGGTTTGATCACTATTGTTGCAAGTTTTTAAAGAGTCATTTTCAGAAGTAATAACACTTTATATATGAGATAAATTTTCGATCAAAATATAATTACTTCACAAACGTGATTATATTTTGTTGTAAAAGTTATCTTATATGTAAACCTTTCAGTGTCTAGAACTTATGATGTTAAGTTGATACATCTAATTTTTGTGAAATATATTCACCAATCCCCATATATTGGTAATAATTGTTGGTTAAAAAGTGAAAAAAAGAACTATATATTATTAAGGTAGAACATAGAACTTAGCTTTTTTGGTACAAAGTTTTATTTTATATTTATATATTTTATTTAATTTCTGTAGGTAAAATCAACTCTAATCTGCTCATTTTTAATTAGATTTTTTTTACCTAGTGCTGTAAAATTGATTAATCATGATCAAAAATAAAGGTTTTTAATACATAATATATGTAAGTGTACCATGTATATTTAATATGTATATAAAAGTAAACACAGCATATATTTTGAAAATGTTTACATGTATATATTTATATTAATATATTTTATTATTTTTTTTCCTAAATATATACATGCATGTGTTTGTATTTATATATACATAAAAATATATATACAGTATAAACACATATATTACATGAAAAAAACTTTAATCGAGATTTATCGTTTGAGAGCACTATTTTTTAATATTATCATTTTGCTCAATAGTGTATGATATGCTGTTTGACAGCAGGCTCTGACAGCTCACCCCATACAATGTGATGACATGCCTCTCTATTATATGGGATGTCAATGTTTTAAAATGAGGAAGAATACATTTTGACCAAAGGCAATATTGCATGCAATGATAACGCAATGGCAGAATGCATTGTGTGTAAATGTCATTGAAAATCCACACATATTATTAAGGGAGTTGAGTATTTTGAAGTCAATACTAAAACAATTGTGCCTAAAGACATTATTCCATCCAATATTTATATGTTTTGTGTGAATACTAGTCATTTAGCAACATGATAATATCAGACTCAAGTCCTGTCTTAATTTTTTTGTTGTTGAAAATCCTGTTTCACTCAAAAAGATGTCAAATGGAGCTGAAATTTGTTGCAATTCAATTATGATTTGTACATATTTTAACTATACAGCCACTGAAGTGTACTACAATACATTTTTTCAGGACTCTTTGATAAATAGAAAATTCACTGTAACATTTAAAATGAATAAACTAACATTAACATTATAAAAAATGGACCTCAAACCTCAAATGGTATGTTAAAAAAGGTTTTCATGCAGAATATGCTTGTAAATTTAAAACAATGACCAAGAAACAGAAAGTAACAGATTGAACTAAATTTGACATTTTGAAGTAGAAAAACTGAAACAGTATTTTCTTATAAAATCTACTATTTACAGTTTTTGAATGTATAAAAGTTTACCTGAGATGGTCGTGTTTCATGTAAGGAAATGGACAAAAATAATTGCCAATCCAATATTCAAAAGCATCACCATGGCAACCAAAATTGAGTTAGGACCCTGCGTAAAAAGACACATAATGTAACAATTCCAGCAAAAATCCATAAAACACACATCTGGAAGTATAAAGTAGACACTTACAGATTCCTCCGCTACTGTTTCATCTGCCATATCTATGCTGGCTTTCTTGGTTTCAGCTAAGCTCTTTGGTTTGATAGACTCTTGTTTCCTGATCTTGGGCTCTGGTTTGGGAGTGGGCGTCCTCACCATTTTGGGTGGTGGAGGCATCCTGGCCAGGCTAGATTGCGTCATCTCAGGTTCTTCATCTTCTGGTTCCTCTGGTGGAGGCAACTGCACCACCGGCTTCACGTAGTAACTGTGATAAGCAGCATGTAGCTGCCCGTTACCTGTGCTGGCAGGTTTGGGCAGGGGCTCAGGGGCCTTGGGGGGCTTTGGTGGGGGGGCGTCCTGTAGCTTGATGGCCGGTACAGGAGGAGGGGCGGATACTTTGGTGATCTCTGCCACAATAGAGGCTCTCTCTTCTTTGCTTATCTTGCGAGCTACACTACTACTGTCCTTGCTTATCTTTCGGGCTACGCTGCTGTTGTCCTTGCTTATCTTGCGGCTAGCGCTTGGGTTGGGCGCTTGGCTCTTTTGAGGGGACTGGGGAGGCGACGGGGTTGGGCTCTGGGCAGGAGAGTGGCTTGGAGTCGTGCCGCGCCGATAGAAAGGGCTGCCAGAAGACTTCTCCTTCTCCTTCTCTTCTTTAGGTGCTTCCTCCTTGATCTCCTCCACTGGCTCGCTGAACTTTTGTTTGATGTAGTCAAGTCCTGAAAGGGAGGTATAAAAATGTGGGACAAAGTCAGGGAACTTGCAATACAGGTCAATGCAAGTTAACCAGCGATTTGACATCATTTATGGCATAATTATCACACAAAACAAATTTGGACTGGTTGCCAAACTTCACGCACATTTGCAGAGTTCTACATCAGGTCTACACCAGACGCCGTGCCTCGACGGCTAAAGTGTGCCTACTTTGGATGTGCTAAAGCGACCGCTGAAAATCATTTGAAATTTGTGTCAGCACGTCATAATTAGAATGGGGCAGCAGTTTTCTGTTGGAGATTTGTCGAGCTGCTTGCGTCCGGTGTAGACAGCACTACTGATTATAATGACTTCTGTGGTATTTTGTGTAGACACAATATAAAATTGGTTCTGCTATTGTTTCACTGGGTTGCGAAGGCTACGTGTGTGTGTGGGGTGGAGCTAGCAAAAGAGGGGCGAGACCTTTTTGGGCTAGGGGCGTGTTTGCTTTGGTGATTTCAAATATCAATAATAACTTCCAGAAATCGCTTACCCTGCCTTTTACTGGTGAAACTGCTTCGAGGACAGCGGCATAATAGAGCTTTCCGGGAAAATCATACGGCTCCAGCTAGCTTAAGCCCAAACTATTTAACTGCATTTTAATTCACTTGACATCTCTGGCATCCATGATGACCGGCTTCAAAGAGTGCGAGGGCATTCTTAATGTTTCAAAGGCTTAAAGCGTCCTCTGAAGATAATTTCTCACAATAACTTGATAAGAGCTCATGCTTTATGGACGGTCCATTCTGTTTTTTTTTCTGTCTGATCTGAACTCCTGTCACAAGTTCCTGGCATTGTTTGCGTGGTCTAACGGGACCATGTTAGCTCACTGCCAAACACACAAGCCTGTTCTTCTCTCATTTACAGAAGGCACTTGCAAACTTATACGACCAGCTATTAACTAACTCGATTGTTCTTAAAAATCATTAAGCATAAAAGAAAATATGCATGTGTCAACATTCAGATTGATTTTGATCATCTGATGTCTCATGTTACAATCCATTGTGTACAGTGTTGTTCTCTAACCAACGCCAAGAACTGTTAATCTTGTAGTTGCGAAGCAACTTAAAAATAAAGTCCACATAATGCTCTAAGATTGCTTTGATCTCTCTTTAATCCTCAAGCAAGACTCTGAAAGTGGAAGTCTGCTACCCTGGGATGGCACATATAAATACTGTATTTGATAAACCAAAATTTCTTTAAGCAATTTTATTCAGAATCATTTTATTTTATCATTAATATAAAATGAACAAACGTTCAACAAACACACGTAAATAAAAAAAACCCTCAGAAAATGCAGTTAAATTAGCAAACAATTACAAACAACTGCAAGTAACACTAAATTAAACAAGAGATTTTAAAGCAAAAAAGAAAAAAGGTATTTTAGTTTTTTTGAGAAACTTACACCAATAATCTATTCATAACTATAAATCATTTTTACACTGTAGAACTACAAATGCTTAATGTTAATACATACACCGAATCCCTACAAATAGATTACAAGCAGAAAAATGTTGGTAAACCTACTGCAATAAAGTGTCAAATAAAAACAACCCCATAGGTTTATAAGAATAATCTGTTCCTTTGTATTATCCACAGATGACGGCTATAATGGATAATCCTGGCCGTATTCCAGCACCATTAGACAGTGCTATGTGGGGGAACAGTCTGTTTAAATCCTCTGAAGCATTGCACGATCCTTAAATTAGACTGAACGTCAATAACGAGAGGTATTCATTTAACAGTCGACAGGACGGAAAGGCCTCATCTTCTAAGGTTGTGCCGGAGTTACGCAATCACATCCGCTGCCTTTGTGGATTAGATTATGGCACCTGTGCGGTGTAGTTCTAAACAATTATTTTCCTAACCGCTAACCTTGCCTTGGTTTTCAATAATGATAAGAAGAAAACACACAAACACCATTAAACAAGAATTGCCTTCAGAGAAGCCATCTTAAATTAGTTTCACTAGCATTAATTATTAATAGGCGAAAAAATATCTTAAGTTAACTATTTGTATCTAAAGACAAAGACAAGAAAGACAACACAAAAAGCAACTTACTAATTAAACAACAGATTCTGGAAAGTCCTTGTTATCTTAAAAGAAGATCATGCGATATGATGAAGCATCAAGATGTATAATGAGAACTGTCATGTTGTCATGTGAAATTCAACTCCAAAAATAAGCGGTGGCAATAGAACCTCGCGGGCTCAAAATCAGCATAAGGTATTTGACAAAGATCCAAAGGCCTCTCTTATGACACGAGAAGGATTATGAAATCTTTTCACCCACGGTTAAGAGACACAACTCAATTACCCCTGACACGAGGGAGGATGGCACTGAAGCGGTACCATTGTCTCAAACATGCATTAGATCCAATTCAGAGACGCTATAACACAAACAAACCTAACATACAGATCCAGTCTGTGCGATCAACCTTAACCTTTTGTTTATTATCTACATTGTGAAGAATATTATTAATAGGCCCCCTAACCTAATAAAAGGAGCATGTGATATGGGGGGGGGCGGTGGAGCCTTGTGTGTATTTATGAAACATGCCATAATGTATTACATGCTGACAGACATTTGATGGAATAATAATGACTGATTTATAGTTGATCTACGTATATTTATCTTTTACTGTAGCAACCTTCTTTAAACAGCATATCTGACTCTCTGTGTACTTTTGCAATACAAGTTCCTGGACTTTAAAACTAAATTAAAACTAATAATGAATTGGTTGTGTCTCGGATGACTGGAATTTGTGTACATTTGTGATCATCCCCCCTCAGGCCCCCCCATCCCCTCCACCACTTTACTTCCTATATGACTGACAGTTCTCAATAAATGCAAAAGAAGTGACTGTATGCAATTGTGACTGTATTAAGAAAATACTTTATAAATATGTAAATAATATTTTTTTTTCTTATTTATAATGAATGTTTCTTTTGTCACAGTTGTAACTGAGAAATACAATTTTTGGTTATTTTTCTCACAACTGAGACTTGAAATATGACTATTAAGAAAATATATGTACATATATAAAAGAAAAAATCTTGTATATAAAAAACAGATTTAATTATAAATGCATGTTCTTTTATAATAATACTAATACGAATAATGTACTGTTTGTTTATTGTGTAATCGTAACTGTGAGAAAAATAAATGTATTAATAAAACACACACACACACACACACACACACACACACACACACACACACACACTCTTTTTTGGGTTTGTTTATACAACAAACAGTCAAAATTGTAAGATAAATTAATACAATATATATTTTACATTTATTATATGTCTAAATCTGAGCCATCAAGGTTGTACTGAAATGGCATAAACGAATAGAGGAAAATAGAGATGAATTGATGGGGTCATAAGGTCAGGGCAGCACCTGGCTTCTGTGCACCTTGCATTGAGAAGACGAGCAGCGATTGAGTGATTTAAAGGGAGGAGGGAAGAGGAGTTGCAGTCAGGGTTCAAAATGTCTGACTGAAGGAATGGACAGCTGCAGTCAGAGCCCTGCTCGTTGTCCTGCCATTCCAGCTCCCGACTATCCCAACTATCCCTCCGCTGCCTCCCCGTAAAGGACACACTCGCTCCAAATATAGCGCAATTAACGTCACTCTATAAACCTCGTCGGGTAGGCCATTTCAAACAGGGCCTAAAGACAACCATGGCGACAGTGCAGCATTTTTTTTCCTGATGTGTTACAAAGGCATACTTAACCTCTGCACTAATCTGCCATAAGCCAGAAATGTCAATTACGAGTGCTGGTGTTTACTCTTCTGAGCGCGATGTTTGAGAGCTAGTGGGAGAACCAGGCAACGCTGGGGATCCGGCCAGATCATATCAGAAAGCCACTTTGTTGTCATACGACACCTCGAATCGAAGTAGGTTTGTTTCTGCTAGGAAAACATCGCTAACTGGTCTCAGGGCATAAACGGACCTTGGTGCATTTTGAGCGATACGCGAAATACGTACCAGTACGTACATATCAATGGAGTTTCCAAAAGAAATGAACAACAATATTAACGTGTCCAGCTTTATAACAGAGATGTGCTTGAGAGGTGAAGAGCTCCGGTTCGAATCCTGTGAAAACTACGGCTCGACAAAACACCTCGAATCTGTGTGAAAGGATCAACAAACGGGTTTTTAGCTAAGTTTTGCATTTGTTAACATTATCGGGTAGGTTAAAGGGTTGGATTTGGTGTAGAGCATATTTCCAACATGATAGAGCATTAACTTTTAACATCAGTCCACGTATATTTCAATTCTGGACCGCTGAAATACATACCTATATCAACATAATAAAATATGCGAGGGTTCACATATTAAACTTGCATTTCTTTTTGAAACTGCAGCGAAACATGCAATAAGGTACGTAAAAAACGGTGTTGCACAAAAACCATGAAACCATTTTATATATATATATATATATATAATTTTTTTTACATCTAATTTAAAGCTGAATATTCAGCATTATTACTCCAGTCTTTAGTGTTAAATCACTGAGTCACAAAGTGTTTAATGTTACGCTGAAAGTGTTGTTTAACTGGTTGCAGTGTTTGTTCAAACAGACTGTGTGCAGTTAGGAGAGATGACTTTATCAAGATATTGCCTTTGTTAAACAATAAAAGTAAAGGACCAGGAAACGACCAGGAAATTTCTAATTAACATGGAAACATATGGGCAGCGTATTGCATGTGAGTCCTCTAAAAGAAACCTCCCCTAAATAAACACACAGAGAAGTGCTAACACTTCCAACTCCTGAAATGTGCACGTTTGGCCAGTTTTAGCATGCAGGGTATGTGCTGAAAACGTATCGTATTAAATAAACACATGGCAGTTGTGACCTCGAGTGTGTTAGTCATTAAATCTAGTGCCACTTATTATAGGCTCATTAACAAATTATATCCTCCCTTGGATTAATCTGAACTATCAGAAGCACTACTATCAAAATTAAACTGTCTATTTGAATGAATCTAGCCTGACACATCATGCCCACTGAATTCAGTTTATCAACCGAACTGTACTGTTATGTGCAAATTTACATATGCAAGGATGCACTTTATGTATAGACATTTCTAATGTTACAATATATTTTTTGAACGTTTTATTTTGCACCAACTCAGGATATTTTAAGGATTTTTGAAAGGTCATATGACACAAAAGACTAGAGTAATGGCTGCTGAAGGTTCAAAGCATTGCTATTGCAGAAATATGTTATAAATTATGTTTTAAAATATAGTAATTGTAATATTAATGTTTTACTCTATTGTGGATTATATTATATTACATTAAGAGACTTAAAAACATGTAAAAAAAAAAACAATTACTGACCCTGTGTATGTATTTTTGATATCATAATACTTGAAAATGTCATAATAATGTTAAAAACGAATACTAGCCTAAAAGAAATAGCTCCCTGTGTAAATTAAATATATATTTCTTCTTATTAATAATGATAAAAAGTGATTAAGTCAGAGAGATTGTCATTCTTGTTGTTTGATTAACATAAGTGAAAGACTGCAGGGATATTAACTGCTGTCGCTTTAAAAGCTGTCTGGGTGCAAATATACCGTTGCACATGTGTTTTTCTTTCTCAGCTGTTTGCTTTCAAATAAAGCCTACATTTTTACAAGAATACTTGCAAAGACGGTGTCAAGTTCTATAAAGGGGTAAAAATAAGTTCAGTAATCCCATGTACTAAATCTCTACCGGTTAACAATTTTCTACTGGTTAAACGTGTCTACAAGTACATCGCCCACCTGTAGTAATGTATGTATTTTTTGATGCTTACTCTGTATGTTCTGTGCAGTTCATCGTAAAACAGACACAATCTTACATTACAAATTCTTACAAAACCAGTTTCGCTTCTTCACTGAACAAGCCGGAGTGAGGTAGCGTTAAACAAGCTGGCGTTAGATTTCACAAATAATGGATCGGAGTTTAGACAAAAGGGTAAATCAGGTCAGTACGGGAGCAAAAATAAACGGTGGGACGAAAAAGTGAGCAAATCCGAGACACGGCAGTTCTCCCGAAACGGCTCGGTTTAATTAAGATTTTATCTCCCTGGCGGCTCTCGCGAAGGCTTCGCAGGTATCTGTGAGACTGGAATCTTTTGCGCAGACGTATTCCTGTACAACACGAGGGTCTTCTTGTGAAGGTGACGTCCAGTTATAGATCTGCAGAAGGTTAAATGCACCAGGCCCCTTTCCGAGTTCGACCTTTCTCCCTTGACCTCCCTGCGCTCAGCTGGCAGGAGTTTATGGTGTAGTTTGGGTGGGGTTTGCTTCTGAAAACTGAGAAGTGTTTCTGGAACCTTTTCCGTGAGAGGTGAGCGGCACAATAGAGCTGTAACTTGACAAGCCCACTTCTTATCTGAATCCGCTTACTGATAGCGATGTGCCGTACGCGCGACACACTCAACAAGCCTTACATTCCTCATTCAGAGAACATTCTCGGTTTGATACGGACGACATTCTTTGGCTGCTGTCGGAGGTATCTCCAAAGGGAACTAGCGCGATCACAGACCAGCGGTGTACTAATATTAGTGCTCTGTTATGTTGAGTAACAATCTTCACTTGTTTTGGAAAAGACTTTTAGTGTACACTGCAAAAAAAGGTTTTTCCGAATATTAAGTAACATTTTTAAATCAAGATACGCTGGAAAAGAAAATTATGTAAAATACAACATTGTTGAGTGACATTATGCTGCAAGCAACAGCCTAAAAAATACTTTTACTTCTCAAGTATCTTCTTTGGTATCTTGATTTAAGAATGGTTTAAATATTTGTAGTGTAAATAATAATAAAAAAAATTGAGTAAGAATATATTTGTAATGCAAATGTATGTATAAGTGTAATATGTTAATTGCTCATTTACAGGTAATAATAACATTAAACATTAAAAAGCAATGTTCCTAAACTGCTACCACATTATTATGATTATTAAATATTGAGGAAAATGCATTTATTTTTGCTAGTAGCTGCTAACACGGGCATAGGTCTGATTCCCACTAATGAACAGATAAAATGGAAACTCCTTTAGATATAATGGTCTGACAAATGCATAAAGGTAATAAAAATGCATATGTATACATGGATATATTCTGATATATGCATATCAATGTTCACAAGAGAACTGAGTTTTGGCTGTTTGGCTGACCTCTCACTTGACGTATGACGAAAGACGCATTCATAGCTTAACCTTGAAAGAGCCAGTATAACTTTTTTTTCTTTTTACTTTTTAAAGGCTTAACCGTTTCGTTAGAAAGAACAAAGTCATATACACCTAGGATGGCTTGGGGGTCAGTAAAATATGGGGTGATTTTCATTTTTAGGTGAACTAATCCTTTAAAATAAACCTTAATCAACTTGATTAGCCTGGGAAAAAAAACGTTGATGTAGCCTCCACTGAGCTAGGTTTATGTGAAGGTAAGTATCTGTTGCAAGGAATGTAAGTGAGGGCGTGTGGTTATAATCCGGTGGCTTTCATCAAGGGTATTTAAGTCTTATATTCAGGGTGTGTGTGGGAAAACAAAACTTTTCTTTTGTAACTTACCTGGTTGATGGAAGCTTGGAGATAATTCATGAGCCACAGCTCTGGCTAAGTCTGATTCCTGACACGCTGCAAGAGCGGCCTGGTCTGCTGCTTCACTCTTAGTCCTCGCGTGGGATGTCCTGTACACACAAGAGTCACAGCATACATCTTTTTCTTTTATTTTTTTTTACAGCATATGCTACATAAATGTTTTGCTGAGAAAGTATTGTAAATTTTCTCATATATATGAATGAGTGCTTTGCTGAATGCTTGAGGTTGGGTTTCGTTTCGAAGTGGACTGCCTTCGGTGTAGAGAGGGGGGTCTCTGTGTATCTGCACATGTGTGCTCAGTGCATGTATGTATATGGAGAATGGAGGATTCCAGAGCCTAAATAGTACTATGGGGTGTGCTGATCCCCCGTTTTTGTCAAATCCAAATCCTGCTTTCACAAATGGATGGGGACAAAGCATTTAATCCGGTCAGAGAGCACGGACCACAAAAACATCCCTCCTATTTAGCAGACAACATACATGGCGAAAAAGCTGAGATTTGTATTTAAAAAAAAATTCAATAAAAAATAAAAACATTTAAAATATTTCATCCATATATATATATATATATATATATATATATATATATATATATATATATATAAATGCTTTTATTTGTAAATATTTAGCATCACTTCAGTGTACTACAGCATTTAAGACAACTAAGCTAGTACTGAAAGAATGTAAGATCTGCATTTAAATGTTATATAACTATATATTAACTGAAACACTTTAACAAATATTTGTTACAAAAACCTACACTTTTAAATATTTTCAATATCAATAATATAAAATGCTAACATACAAACACATAAAATATTACTTATAATAGTATATATATATATATATATATATATATATATATATATATATATATATTTCTGGACATAATAAAACTTCATTTTGTGGTACATGGAAATGAGGTGTAATTTTTATTATATTTATTTGTTTGGCCAGTGTCACTCTTTTAAGTATAATAAATAATTGCACCTTAGAACGTTTGTTAGTCAGATTAAACCAGATTATAAATATAACTATTTTAATTATTTACAGCATATAAATACACTTTAAAATGCTAAAATATTATTATATTAAACCAGTAAAACATTATTTGCATGCAATATGTATAAAATTGATACCATATTTGATTATTTTTATCATATATTTTAACATTTCAGTAATAAATCTAATGATTCAAATAATATCACATTTTAATACAATAAAATATGAAAATGAGTCAATACAATAAATTACTTCTAATATCTGTATATGTTTAGTTAGGACATAAGAAAGTTACCAAAAAGATTATTACAAAAGATTATACAGCATGTGACATTTTCCGATATCTGAAACTCTGGAAATACTAAGGTCTTTTTCTCAAGAGCAAAAGCCTTTTTTCAAGGAGAACAAAAAAACCTGCGCACATGGTGTGATTATGAAGTAAACTAGCATAAAAAGAGAAAAAGGTTTATGTTGGGATCATGATATAGGCTTGGCCTCTGGGTGGCTTTAATGAAGCCTGCATCGTACTGAAAGACAAGCTTACGGACAGGAATCAAGAGGTGACCTGCTTCTCAAATCCCTCCAATACCCGCGACGTGCTGCAACACACACTGTTTTCATCTTCTCACAGACCAGCCAGATTGAGTCTGTGCAGCGTATGCATTAGGCATCAGGGATTTTTCCCTTCGGTTTAGGGATATTACTATAACTATTACGCAACCTAGCATCAAAAGCACAAGATAAACACTCTAAAATGCAGCGGATTAGACCAACTTGGTGCTTCAGCTAGACCAACCTCCAAATACACGTCAAAACAAGATGCTTCAGCAGAATCGGATGTCTGAGAGAAATCTTTAAGTGCTTTTAGTTCCCTATAAAGTATCAATCAGCTCCTTCCTGTGGCCATGATGGATTGAGATGTTTACGGCTTCGTTAAGCCCTTCTTAGACAAAGTGGATGTCTGTTTTAATCATTAACCATATTTAAAATGCGAGAGGCCAGATGCTTTGGGACAATCTGGCTGCCAGTGCAAAAAATAGCTTATCATTGAGGGACAAAGAGGTACTTTTTGCCCAGCCTCGAATTCTGACACATATGGGCCTCTATTTCCGATAGTCGCATAATAACGATCATTGTACAATCCTCAAGCAGAAGCACGCAAAGGAAGTGATGAAGTGTGAGGGAGTTCTAGACACATCTATTTGGGGTATGAGACAGACTGTGGGGTTGTGGAGGCCAGTCTTTGAGCTCCTTGTATATCCTCAATGCCTACCGCAAGACTACGAGCAAATCTATAACACATTAGAACAAATACACCATATAAGCAGACTAAAAACATTTTTTTCAATAAAACGGCACGTAAAATATACATAAATATATCTATATGAGATACATACATATGCAGGATATTTCCCTACTGAACAATACCTTTATTCAGCAAGGATGCATTAACCTGATCATTATTTTTATAATTAATATTGCTTATTTTATTATTTGCCAATTTAAATAGCGTATTTTTACTGTGGTCCTAGAGGTTTATACCTGACCGTACGTACAGTATACTGTACAAAAACAATATAAAATACAAATAAGAGACTACCAATTAAAAATCTCTCTGATTGCTCTTTCATATACTCCCATCAGTTTCTGTGTGAACACTTCAAGACCTCGGGTATTTAAAACCCCGGTATGCATCTCTGCACCCCTCTAATTTTAATGGCGCACTTGAATTTCACCCCCTCTCTGTGACCTCCTTTCAGGCCAGGCCCGAGACAAATGAGTGTCTATGTGCCCGCGGGATTGGCTGGTCCCCCCTCAGGCCATTGGCCCACATTGAGTAGAGCTACCATGGCTGATCTGAGATCATTTTTGCAAGTTTTCATATAATGGTTAAGATGAGGATTCCGGTAGCAAAGGCTGCCTCCAGATCACAGCAAAAGGTCCATTTCCACCCGGAGCTATTTGCAGAATCTCTGCTACATTTGCTGACACTGTTTTTGCTGTGAGCCGGTGCTGGCGATTGCTATGTGCCCGCCTCTCTCTCTTTCTCAGTGACCTTTTCCCTCCCACATTTCCTCAGTTATACATGAGATATTTGCATTTTATTCAACAAGACAAAATCTGCCTTCTAAGATGTTTACGTGGCACACAGACATAAATCAAACTCTAGGTCTCAGTGGTGAATCATAGCAAAGACCTGAGTATTGTGCATTTGAATAACTAATAAAGAGGGAGGTTTTGGTTATATCGCTTTGAATAACAAATCCCTATAGGCTGTGAAAAGGGCTGATGAAGCACTGGACAAACACTAACTAAAAAGAATAGCTCACACAAATATGAAAATCGTGCAAATTGTTTACTCATCCTCAAGCCGTTACAAACCTGTATGACATTTTTCTTCCATGCAACGTGATATGACAAATGGTGAAGTCTTTACACGAGTCTTTTCTACACAATACATTGCATAGTTTTGTCAAAAAGACAAAAAAGCTCAATAAAAGTACTGTAACTATGCTCTACTGTTGAAAAGTATTAAGCCAATAAGATTAAATTGATCAAAAATGACATTCCGATACTTATAATGTTAAAAAAGATTTAGTTTTCCATTTCAGCTTTGCCATCAGAATAATAAATTACATTTTACAAACTTTTTATGGACAATGGTTATTTAAAATTGTAATCATACTGTTGTTTTACTGTATTATTGATCCGAAACTTTTCGTTTTCTAAAAAAGCAAAACCTTTGAACAGTGGTCTAATGCATATTGTTTTTGCACATTATATTAGTCATGTGACAGGATTGACACAAATTGAAGTTCTTATTCACTCTTATTCCAAATCACTAAGTAATGAGTTGAATACAAATCATTAGAGTAAAAGAATCATTTAGGAATTGTCCTGATCCGATTCTTGACTGGAGTAGAAGATTACCGGTGAATACTAACTAAAAATGAATCATTTCCTCATACAAAAGCTCTGATATGAAGAAGTTTATGTTGTTTTTTAATATTCCTTTTCACTTTTGAGACTTGACATGGCAGGGAAAATACTTAAGTGCACTTTCTTTAAAAAAGCGTTTGTTAATACCGTAGTGTTTGGAATGAACTTAAGTTGAGTAAACGTGGAAAAAAATGATTATTGCTTAAAGTGAATTTTCGAAACTGCATTGCAATGCAAGTAAAACGCATTAAGCGCATAGAGTGGAATACACTTCAAATAATCAGTCAGATGTTTAAATGTAGTGTTTAGCATGCTTCAAATTGTATACAATTAGCACAATGCTTTTACATACATGCAATGTCTAATGCCGGACTGCCAGCAGGTGGGAATGTGGTATTACGCTGACATAATTAATGCCTTGCTAAAATAAACAACAAAACATAATCATTTATCCAAGTTGTGTTGATTTGCAAATGAGTTGGGAACAAAATGCTATGCTGAGCACAGGCACTGCGACGTACATGAACACTGATGACAAAAACACGGTGATCATGAATATCTTAATGCAGTTAGTTTTACTGTGAGGATATTCGATCTAAAAGAAGCAGACCCTAATATTTTTCTAGTATGAAACAAAAGACTTTAAAGGAAAATATGAAGGCATTGGCATTGAGCGATGCAAAAAACAAAGATGTGCTTTACACTTAGTTGACCCAACAAAGGAAAAGGTCAAGGTCTTTCCAATATGGATCATCTTTAATCATTTGCAGTGGGCTTACTATAAAAATTGACACTGATCAACTCTCTTGATGTATAGGCATACTTTGGTGAGCAAAAACAGGATGAAAAAGTGGGATCTCATATTAGAGAATCACATATTCCACCTCATCCAACTTGTCACTCAAATTCCGATACAGGGGAGGAATAAATTTGCACATTTCAGAATTTCTGACAAGGCTGAAATGAAAAGAAACCTGGTTTTCTGTTGCAGGCAAGTTCATACTCGCGTTATAGTGAGATGTTCAATGCATCGATACACCAAAAACTCTAAAGAGGCAACATCTCTTCAGCATCCATTACTAAAACATAGACAGATGCTTGGCTGGGAGAATAGTCAAAATCAGCTTTGATTAAATAGAAAATACCCAGTGCATGGGCATTTCCGCCTGGATTATCTTTTTAATCTCTTTTTGACATACTTTGAATAGCAGTCATTGACAATTTCGAGTATTCCAGATATCACCTGCTCACAATCACCCTGGATACTTGCGCTTGATTATTAAAGTGATATCAAAGCCGAAACGCCACATGCCACGAATATTACTTGACATTTTACTAGCAAACGTCATCGGATATTCTGCGTTAATATGAGAAAGCAGCGTCTCGCGGTTTTAATTTTTGTCATCTCTCGAATCGTTAGGAGACGCAGTCTCTGAAAATACAGTCCAGAACAAATATTCACGTGCCGAAATCAAAGGAACTGCACAACAGATCTCAGATCAGTGAGTAAAGTATCGCTTTCATGCCTCACGGGCTGAGTCGACCCGAGACATTTCAGCACATCGCTTCACAAAATACCCTCATTATTTGATCTCCTTCTTAAAAAGAAAATCCCTCGAAATCGTTTGATGAATAGTTAATAGTCTTTAGTTTGGTCACAACCATAATGCGTGAGCTCTGTTCGGAGTAGCATGACACCATACTGTGCTCTTGCTGCAGTGTATAGTATGCACACTTTACACACTTTACACATTCTTGCATGGATCGAATAACCCAGATTAGATACAATATTTGCTGAAAAGAGCAGAGCTTGCTGGGTGGAATACTGCACAATGCAGCGCGCTTGACTTGACTTTCCATTTCTATGTGATGAACCGGAAGTAATGTCAACCACAACATGAATATCTTTCCTTCATCTTGACCCACTCTGTCGGACTGACAAATGTTAAGACATTTTTACACAAAAATAAATGAAACGTTAATTCTCAATACAGTTTCACTACATGCTTAAGTAGTAGGCAGTATATGTTATTCTCTTTTGAATATGATTTCCTATTTGGAGTGAAAAATAACACACACTCTCTTTTAGAGTGCCTACTTCTTTTAAACAAGTACTTTGTTTTCGTTAAATATGTAGTATAAATAATCCGGACATTCTGCATTTATGTTTTCATTGTTACGCGACCAACAACATCAGCTGCTTCATCGCCATTCACAAATTCTCTCCCGTGGCCTCGAGGGATAGAATAATGCTGCAGGGATGGCATATTTTTATAGGCCAAAACCCAGGAATGAGTTCGCATGTTGGCTTACTTCAACTTCCATCGTCCTGAAGTCAAAGAAAGCTTTTTGGAGTTGATTTTTTAGATTAAATGCCTGCAACAAGGTCAACAAGCTCAACGTATTTGTAATGTTTTTTTCTACAACATGTAATACATCAGTGATAAGTAACATTTTTAGCTTGTCTTTAAAAAAGATTTTAGTAGTTCACTTCTAGAATGAAATTTTTCGGACAATTTACAATTTACGGGGGTGCCGTGTCATTCAAGACGCTCAAGTCTTTCCTTCTTCAGTTGCAAAGAAAAGGTTTTTGAAAAATGTGGAAATGTTCTCCATAAACAGATTTAAATGACGGCTAATGGGTTAAAGGTCCAAACTACAGCTTCAAAGAGCTTTACATGATCGCAGGTGAGGAATAAGGATCTCATCTAGTGAAACAATCAAAAATATTAAAAAACGATGTACTTTTTAACCAAAAAAACCCCCATCTTGGATCACATGGGGGGTGAGTAACTTATCAGGAAATTTTCATTTTGAAAGTGAGCTGCAGATAAAAGCCACAAAACCTTCATTTTAATTTCATGGCATCTCTAAGCATGTTTATCAAAGACGTCCGCTTGTTCATCCATTAGTGAACCTTACTTATACCTGCCATGTTTTAGCCAGAGCTTGTGATCTTTGCATCCCTGCATCCTGTTTTTTAATCCTGTGATCATTACACGGTGGTCATGCTGCTATCGCTTTCTAATTTTCGCTCCTTATTAAACTAATGAAATAAATAAATAAACAGGAAGTAGGAGCGAACCATCTGCCTCCCTCACAGTAACACTTCTACTGCAGAAAAAAGCAGTGCATGGCTGACAGGATGACTGGATGCAATCGCCATGGCAACGCTACAGCGCTCTGGCAGGTGCTTCTACACATCATCTGGCCCTGTGTTAACAAATAGCAAGAGCTTTACAAACCAAGCGGAATAAAGACTTTACGGCTATGGCGCGCATCCAGGATCACATATACTCACTTAACGCTGGCGTATACAAACACGCATCTTCCAACAGGGTGGGATAGCACAAGCCGTGCATTCAAGCGAAAGCTTTGGGAGCTTAAACACACACAATCACGCACGTCGTTGAGAAACTTGATGTCTCTTGTACGGCGTTCACGGCACTCTGTTAGAGGAAAGGTCACATCGCCTGGCAACTGACTGCATTGAGCTCCAGCTGCAATTTTAATTAGGGTAAAACTGTTTCCTGCCCTCTGCTTCCTCTCCTTCTGTTCACAAGCATGAGGTCGATACAAGCAGGTGAAGCGGGCATGTCTTCTACTTCACCGCTTTGATTCACGTGCAAATAAATCCATATGGCCCTAGCAGGCAACACCAGCATCTTGCATCTAGGTGAAAGGGGAAGAGGACCGTTCACTTCTTAATACTATTAGTATTAGGTCTTAATACTATTATAGTGTTTACTTATGCATTATTGATGTTAAAGCAATTCTATTCAGCAAGGATGGATTAAAACTATCAAAAGTGACAAAAAAGAAATGAATAAATGCTGAAGGAATAAATAAATAAAAATAATTCTGTTCTTTAAAATCACATTTTAAAATTCAACATTTAAAATCAACTATATTAAAACAAAAGCAGTTATTTTAAATTGCAATATTACAATTTTTACTAAAGAGACTTCTTTCAAAAACACTGAAAATCAAAACATATGGCACATTTTTTTAATCATAGCATTTCCTTATTCCGCTGGACAATTTATTTGTTATTTTTTAAGGCTTTTTAGATGCGCCATAAATGCTTATAATAAATAAATAAATGTAATTGAAATTCTTGATCATTTAAGTCTCATTTTAAGGTCACTGAAATAGTTTTACTGACATGTAATAAGTTAAGCAAATAATTTGCATTGCAGTGTGGCACTATATTGATTCTCATATCCATGTTGGGTCATATATAGACTTCCATAAGCTCTATGATAAGCGCACAGGATTTAAAGTCTTCTGAATTATATAATGAGCTTAGGAAACGGTGGTAGCATTGAACAAAGGCCAGAGATGTACTGAGAATTGAGGAGAGAGACATTGTGATTAGTGAAGGCTCTTTGACAGGGTTGGTCTGACCAGAGGTGCTGACCGGAGCGGTTTTATGTGCCAATGCCGCGCCGTTCCTAATATTTACTGTACACAGAAATCTCTCTGTTATTAATACCATGTGATGGTCCGAAAGGGAGGGTGAGGCTCATGACAAAGCTGGCAGATGTTTTGCCTGACAGTGATACACTAATCTTGGCTTTAAACGCAATTGCTAATATCAGTCACTACAGCTGTGCATCATTAGATACTAGCATAAATTGTGCAAGCGTCCATTTTACGAATCTGCCTAAATTAAATCAGAACTGTCATCCTACTTATCCAGTAATGGACTTTGCGACTGTACAAACTAATTATGGCAGCATTCTGAGTGAAACTGAGATGTGATTGAGCATGCTTTCCATTTTCACCGCAGCTTTAATTTATGTGTCCTCATTCCAGGACGCATTCATTAAAAATACGACGGCTGCGTCTATGAGTCTTTTTATGTGTTGCTCATATTAAGCTCTAGTCAGGGGACTTGTCTGGAGTTTGGCATCAGCATGTTTAATTTTAGTGGTCTGCGAGCTGTGCTGGAGGGTACGGTGGCTCTCACGTGGGCCCGCCTTGAGCTGGATGTGGAAAGGCTCTTCACTCATAACCTGTCAACATGAAGTAATCCCTGCATTTCGGCCACAGCGATACACAGATGAGAGGGATTGGGTGGCTCAGGTAACGAAAGACGTTTTGAACCAATCAGAGTTTGCTCTGTCCTGTAAGTGGGTTTTTCACACACCGTAAAATACAGTGTGCTTTTCAGAGACGGTTCTGTTCCTTCTCTGAAAGCACACCCTAAAATCAGTTCTCTAATTACACATTATATTTAACTGTTGAGGTATTGGCTCGTGCCATATTTCTTTCTTTTTTTGGCGGGGGGATTGACCAGTATTGTTTGGGCACATTAAATTTATGAAAAGTGACAGGAAAGACATTTATAATGTTACGAAATATTCTGTTTTACATAATTGCTGTTCTTTTGAGCTTTTATTATATAAAATAATCCTAATGTTTTGCAGAAGAAATATTAAACAGCTGAACTTTTACAACACTGATAATAATAAGAAATGTTTCTTGTGCAGCTTTTCCATTTAAAGAATTAATAATATTTTGTAAATATTAAAACAGAAAACAGGGATTTTACATTAAAATAATATTTTACAATAATTGTGTTTTAACTGTATTTTTGATAAAATAATTGCAGCATAGGTGAAAATAAAAGGCTTAAAAAACATTTATTACTGACCATACACTGTTTTTATTTTTTAATATTAGTGATATGATATTATAATCGATATGAATTATTGATTTTTATATTTATACACTTAATATAAAATGTATTTATATATTTTTGACCGTTATAAAACATCTTTCTATCGACGCATGTTCAACAAAATGATCTGCACATTATTATAAGTGTAATTATTGTAATCATAATTATTGTTATCCTTTACTCTTCCCCTCCTTAACTAAGTATTCTGTTTTTTGTGGTTCATGGGGACATAATTTAAAAGTGGTTTATGAGGACACTGCCAATGTCCCCATAATTCAAAAGGCTTAAAAACATACTAAATGGTGTTTTTTAAAAATCTAAAAATGCATAAAGTTTCCTGTAAGGAGTAGGATTAGGTGTAGGGTTGCTGTAAGGCAATAGCACATACAGTTCGTACAGTATAAAAACCATTACGCCTATAGATAGTCCTCATAATCCACAAATACAAATGTGTGTGTCACTGAGTTGATATCTGTGTGCTTGCATGCGGGTAAGAGACAAATGCAGATGAAGTCATTGTTGCGACTGACGATAAACATTTGTGAAGTCTATTGGCACGAAGGGCAGATGACAGCCAGGCAGTGATGGGCTACTGTATCAACTGCTACTGGCTTATGTATTTCTGTCCAGAGCTGATAAGTTGACTCCATCCTTGCCTTATTTAGTCAGCCCCGAGTTCTGTGCTGCTGACACACCAGTGAGCAAAAGAGAGAAAGAGAGAGACAGAGAGAGAGAGCGCAAGGCTGTGGGTTGACTGAACAATTAAATGCTCCTCTACTCTCTCCTTTTTATGGTGAATGACTAATATCAAATGGAGCTGAGTGTGAAGAGGGTGAGAAAAGGTGGGAGGAAAAATTGAAGGGCTCTTTTACCTCTCTCAGGCTCTCATTCATAATCACTAGCATAACCAGGGGCAAAGCTGTCATTATAAATGGGGAAGGAGGGGTTTGTTTATGATTCTGCCACATTTAGAAATGTATGTTTGTGCCACCCAGTATTTTGACAGTTAATAAATATTCACGACCCTCACGTTTTTCAAAAAGTTTTCATATTTTATGTCAAAAACCATAAAGACAGTATAAACGTATTTTAGCATTTTTGCCATGGAAGAGAATGTTGACTAAAGTCATTATTTTTGTTTTCTTTGTGCTCAAAAATTATTGTTGAACTACTAATGTCTCATAACATTTAACAATGTCTTTACTATCTTTTTGGGCCTTGAGCATGTTAGTTGCGTCGCTATCTATACAGGGTCTGAAAGCTCTCAAACGTCATCCAGCATATCTTAATTTGTGTCCCAAAAATGAATGAAGGTCTTACGGCTTTGGGACGACATGAGGAGAAGTAATTAATGACACAGTTTTCATTTTTAAGGGAACTATTCCTTCAAGAGGTGAAATACTACTCATTTGTCTATTAAAATGAGATTTAACTTAATACTCATCAATGACTTTCTTCTCCAACACCTGAAGTGAACCTTTTATATTCTGTAGTTTATTCCTGACGCTGGATCTATCACATTTCCCTTCACGGTGAGGCCAAGTACGCCAGTTAACCTTTCACACTACCTCCTAAAACAGCAGATTCTGTTGACCGCAGCAAGAGTCCTGCCCCTGAAAGAAGGGGGTGGGGGGTTGCTGTGGGATTATATTTACGACCCTTTGAAGGGAATATACTCTAGGGTGGATTGAAGATAGTGAGGAGCATTACTATATCAATCTTTAAAGTACTGCTAGCCAGCCAAGTCTCTTGCTCAGCTGTAACTGAATGCAAGTAATGCATAGTAAAATGGCTTTACTTTAATTTCATAGCACTGGTAATGACCCTGGAGCGTGAGTCTTGTAACCCTGACCCACTGCTCACCGAGGGAGAGGTAACCACAGAAGACAGGCCACTCCTAAGAGGGACAAATGCCAGATACTTGGCTAATGGTGCCCAGTACACGCTATGTGGCTTTTTCGATGTTAAAATAAATACGGAAACCGCAAATAGCCTGAAAAGTGGCACTCGAACCAACTGTTAACCTCTATGACCCCTCTAAACACTAGCAGCGCAAGTGCTGCCTATATTCTGTGTGATGTTATTTATTTATTGATTGGCTGATCACTAACATGAGGTCAGAACCTCGGGGTCATCAGACAGCAGAAACGCATACATGTGGCAGACGTGCACATATACACAGACCAACAGTCATCTTGGACCCATGCATTTAATATATTAGGGCTGAAAAGTTAAAGGGTTAAAGGCCACATACAGGTTCAGTCGCAACTTGAAAAAAGTGTCATTAAAATGTCACATTCTGACTGAAAATATAGAAATGATTTAGCCTACACTATACCGTTTAAAGGTTTATGCTGTCAAATGATTAATAATGAATTAATCACATCCAAAATAAATGTGCTTATGCGTACACATGCATGTATACATTTCAGAGAAATATTATGTAATATTATGCAATTTTTAAATCTTAAATGTATTTTCCAAATATATATTGTATGTGCGTTATACATAATAAATACATGATTAATCGTTTGAAAGAACTATCTAATATGCTGATTTGGTGATCAAAAACATTTAATCTTATATTTTTATATAATTTTTATAATATTAATAATATTATTAATATATAATATTTTAATTTTTTTATTATTTAAAAAGGTTTTGCTTAATATTTTTGAGGAAACTTTTACATATTTTACATATTACTTTTTTAGGAAACTTCAAAAGAATAGCACTTATTTAAAAGAAAAATATTCCAGTCTTTATGGTAACTTTTGATCAAATTAATACAGTATTTAGTTCTTTTTAAAATAGATTATTGACCCTGAATGAATGTCAATTAATTTCCATTTGTTTCTGATGACTAGAGCCAGACATAAACTATATTGCAGTATTTTCCATTGGACAGGTTTAATTACTTTAGTAATATCCATGAGTATAAATTTTAACGTTAAAGCATATAATGATGTTTTATGGAATTGTGTGCTTCTAATTTTATAGCAACAGTTTGGAGAGGACCCCTTTTTTATTCTAACATGACAATACCTCTGTGTATAAGGCAAGGTTAAAAAACAAATGACAGACTGAGTCAGTGTGGACTTTAAAAGCAGGCCTTGAGCCAAAAACCCGTCACCAAACGCCAATAACTTGTACAATCACTATATGGACAAAAGTAGAATAGAAAAAGGCACTTCCAAAACTGTGGCAACAAAGACGAAAACATAATTCATGTATTAAAAATTTGTTTTCAATCTCTGTTGCAACAGTTTTGTCTAAAATGACTGCACCCACATATGTACAAGTAAATGGTGTTTAGTGATGAGTTTTTGGCTCAAGGACTGCGTTTAAAAGTCACACCAGAGGTGTTCAGCTGAGATTAGGAGTTGGCTTTATGGAGACCAGTCAAGTTCTTCCCCACTGACTCAATCAATCATTTTTTTTAACCTTCCCTTATACACAGAGGCACTGTCAAGTTAGAATAGAAAAGGTCCTGTCCAAACTGTTGCTATAAAATTAGGCATTATATGCTTTAACATTTGTACTCATGGACATTACTGAACCAGTCAAACCTGTTCATTAAAAAAACTTTTTTGGTCAATATAGTGTACTTTGTAAAACTGCAGTATTTCTGTCTGGTGAAAACTTCCAAAAGTATTTAAACTAATTTACTTTAAAAGGAAAACTGCATAGTACATTCAGTCTTACTGCTCTAGCAGCTACAAAATACACTTACATTCAAGATAATCTGTGACAAGTTTTAATATCTTATTCAGTGTTGCCTCTTATTTCCAGCGTTTAATGGCAAAACAAGTCTTAATTAAAGCCCATTAAGAGATTTTGCAAGCCCACTATTTTCTGAATCAGGAGTTTCGTTCATCCAGCTGGTTCAAGGACAGTGGGGACAGATTTCACTATATTAAAATGTTTGTTAGTATAAGAATCACTGACTTCGATAATCCTTAGTTGTAAGTAACCTCTCTAATCTGTGCATTATATTCATAAAAGGTGTGCAATAACTTATTTCTGAATATCATCTAGATCTGTTTGGTTGGTCAATGGAAGGAACGTGAGCATGCGAGTTTCTCAAGAGCTGTTTAGGATGTTATGCATTTGTGTGCCTTGAATAAACGGTTTACACAACACATCCATTTAAATGTTTGTCTAGTATGGCTCTTGGCAAGGGAACAGACATCATAATAGTGTATGTGAGATGCATGACCCCGCGACTGCTCCCTGTGCATCTGAGCTATGCACAAATAATAGACACCAATCCTCAAAAAGGCTGCTTGCACAACCGTTGGGACTTTCTGTCCATTTGAGAAGCTTGCACAAAACTTCTGACTTTCGCTGAACATTGTTGGTGTGTGAAGCAACATCTCAAAATAGGTCTATGACATATGGTTAATGAATGACATCTAAATAAATGCCCCATACGCCATACGTCTGAACCATGCAGACATCGCAGCTTAACAGTACAAGTAGTAACAATCTTAAGAATGTTACAGAAGCATGGATGTGGCTGGTCCACTTGATCACAGCACTTTTTTCGAGTCAACCTGCCATAACTGACATGATATATTACTAAATTGTGACGATTCTACAGTTGTGAGATTCATATATTCTTGTTATATTGCCTGTCATCATTTAATCACCTTTACTTTGTTCCAACACACATTTGGCTTTTTTACATTGTCTACAAAAAGCACAAATGGGATTGCCGTTGAACTCCAAAATGACCAAAAACGCACCAGCAAAGCATCATATAAGCATTTGACAGACGTTTCTGTACTGAACATGAGTATTTTAATTAGTGCAACTAAGACACAAAAAGCTACAGTGGATCAGTGTTAATTTAGAATTTTAAAATATATTAATATTTTAAACTAGCTTTTTTTATGTTCTCAGGTTTTATTAGTTTAATTTGTATTTAGGGTTAGGGTTACACCTCATTTTGTTGTTTTTCTTTTTTAAGACTTGGAAATATAGCAACTTTTTTGTCATTCTGCAGCTCAACAGCTCAGATTCCCATTCACTTTCTTTATATGAAAAAAGAGTGTCAATCATGAGTTTGGAACCACGTCAGAATTTGTAAATGATGCCAAAATTTTCTTTTTTGGCTTTACTAAAGGATTTTCGACAAAGGAGGTGCCCTACCTTGACACTGCTATTTCCACTTTAGTCCTGGCGATAGCTGCCGCCCTTCGAGCCCCTTCCACGGCCCTGTCAACTTTTTCTTTTGTTTTATGGTTTTTAAGAGGAATAAGCTGCTTCCTTATCCCACGCACCAACACGTTATTTTTATACTTCCCCTCCTCTTTGTTTCCATCTGGGAATATTGTGCATCCATATCCATGCCTCTTGTTGTTCATCCATTCCCCTTCGTATTTCAGCCCGTTGGATCGCTCGCTGACTCCAAACCCGTTGCGTTTGTCGTTCTTCCACTCGCCCATGTAAGACTCAGTGGTGGTGGCGTCCACATGGTCCTCCATGGGGGTGTACTCATCGGGCACCTCTCCGTCTCCGTAGCTGATGGTGGAGTTGGCGTCGCTGGAGCTGATGCGGCTCATGGTGGCGTCGCTACGTGCCGAGCTCCGTTTGCTAGAGATGGAGGTTTTAGAGTCGGATTTACGTAGCTGGCGGAGGCTGCCGAAGAGGGACCCGCGGCGGAACAGGCCCTTCTTCTTCCCGGTGATGACTTCGGTGTCGCTGTGAAAATTCAGCACGAAACCACCACGGCTTCCAACTGGCGTGTCGGGAACCGTGTCCTGCAGAACGGCGCCGTTGCTCTGCACACTTCTTAGGGAGGCCAGGGAGGTGCGAAGCGGAGAGCGGATAATGGTGGCCATTCCGTAAGGCACGCTCTGCCGCACACCATAGCCATGTCTCATGCCCCCCATCCACTGGCCTTGATATGTGCCTTATGAAACAAAAGGGAACATTAAACTCATGTGATTCAATAGCGCATGAAGTGTCATACCTCGCTTAATTCGGTTTCAAATGTATTCACTACTAATATTAATGATAAAAAGCATGCACTTTAGGAACATTAGCATATCAGATATCAATTAATGTTTGTTAACAACTCTTAACTCATGAACCGTAAGTGTAACTAATGAAAATTGGATCATAATAATCTCTTGCCCCTTCAGCGATGCATGACAAATGTGTTTTATGTTCACAGTGTTCATCAGTCAGCCTCATCTAAAATGTAGGCTCTGAAGATGCAAAATGTTGCAACGCCGAATTATGTCATGCATAAATTACTATATACGTTGTGCATATGTCAAGGAATATAAATATTCATCCACATGTCACCAGCATTTCTTAAGCATACCTTGAATAAATTGGGTTTTATTTACCCCCAATGACAATGACCTGTGGCCTGACAGTTGGCAAAAGCATAAATAGAATCAGGAACCTTGAATAGGTTCTTTTTCATGTTGTTCTATTAAAGATTCACATAATTCCATTCTTATGGATTTTCATCCTGGTATCGAGAGCTTTATTGAATCTACAGCTCAGAACATACATCGATCAGTGTATGATGATTCCTGAATGAATGACTCTTATTAGTGAACCAAAAACATACAGCCAGTAAATGGCTCACATGATCAGGCTAGTATATTAGAGTATATATTTGTGCCAATATGTTATATGTTATAATGTTGTCACTTATCCCTTTTATCGTAATATCATTTTCGTTGTTATTATAATATTATACATTTATTTTTCTCATTAACTGCGTTTATATAAACAAACACGCGAATCAAAAACATTCAGCTCTATCAATATGTGTTCGACACCCGAGAGAATGACTCTTATGAACCGGCTCCTTTAGCGAATCAAAAACGATTATGAATCAGAAGGAGCCGTTGAATTTAATCTGACTCGCTCACTGAACCGCAAGTTATTACTTTCGTCATGTACTGAACGAAACGAAGCAACAGCTGTTACAGTGTTATATTGTGCTTAAGACTCCGAGGCTTAAATCAGCGTCGTAACTGACTGGTTGTTGTTCAAGATACATGAGTTTCGCTGTATCTGTGGATTATTAATTAATGAAATACGTGGCCACATTTTGGTATACGGCCTGCAACTGTGATACACGGTTAGTAGTAACATTTGTTTTTACAAACAGGGTAAAACGCAACGTTAGGCTATCCCTCATTTGCTATGGTCATTTAGCAGCAGTCTTCAGTAATGTCTTATTTTCAAGCATTTCTTTCTCAAAAAGTAGCTACTAAAAGAATCGTTAATGGGACGTCGACAAGAAGAATCGTTTGCTTCAGCTGCACGCGACAAACATCTCTAAACATACATTTGCAGCGGGACTTACCACCATCCCCATAGGTTTCGACTCCATAGCCATCCTGTAGTCCATTACTCCACGTCCCATCGTATCTAGCAGGTGTATTGGTGCTCTGCCGAACTCCATAGCGACCCTTGAACCCGTGACTCCACTCCCCGCGGTAAACCCACTTCCCCTTGGTCTCAACACCCAGCCCGTGGCGTTTGCCCTGCGACCAGTAGCCCTGGTACGTATTCCCGCTGGGCCAGGTGTAGACCCCGACTATCTCGAAACCGTGGGACCAGGACCCGGCGTACTCGCCTTGACCCTTGGGTCCCGTGCAGATGCCGTGCCCGTGGGCTTTCCCGTCCTCCCATCCGCCACAGTAAGTGCCTCCATCGTCGAAGTCGAACCGTCCGCCCGTCATTCAGAAAGGGATGAAAATAAAAACAGTGGTAACGTTGCCGTGCGCTTCTTCTCGTCTTTCTCTTTCATTAAACCTTCTTTTCCGAGCCAAGTTCAGCAGCAACGATTAAACCGGGGAGAATGAGTCACAATGGAGGTGTTGTTGTTTGGTATTTCTGCTTGGGCTGTGAGAGCATGAATGAAGAGGCAGGTTTAGTGCATCGTTACCGAAGCCGCACTCGCTGGAACCGCCGCTGCGTTTCACCGACTCCCTCCGCTCGCAGGCGCTGCGCAGAGCAGACACAGCGAGACCGCGGCGCGGCGGCGAAACCAGCTGCCAATCGTGGCGCGTCACCACCGCGGCCCCGCCCACTTCACCCTCACCGGGCTAAACGAAATCGGTTCAGAGATTGTAAAATTTTTTCTTTTTCATTTTTTTTTTCAAATTGTTTCCCGGAGCTGTTTTTTTAAACTTCATTATTATTATTATTATTATTATTATTATTATTATTATTATTATTATTATTATTATTTATTTTTATTTTTTATTAAGTATTTTGCTAAACAAATTTGGTATAGCCTAAGCAACATAATAAAAAAATATCCTACAAAATACTGCCTATGTAAGCATGTTTTGGAAATATTTAAGCTGAATTTTGTCATTTTGCATTTTTAATTATTCTATTATAAATCGATAATTTTGTATTTATAATTATTCTATTTAATGAAGATTATTTGGAAACCTATATTCATATAAACCTGAGATCTATGATGTATGTTTCAAACTTTACGTACAAGAAAATTCTGCATTCATTCCTTCTTTTAATTCAATGTGTTACTTGTTACCTGTTGTGTCTGTTATATTTAGAAGCAATTTAAGTAGGCTAATAAAATAATACACATTTTAATATTAATAATAAAAAAAATATCACTGCTTCTTGTGGCATTCATTTAAAAAAATGTCATGAACAGATTATCTGCTTTGAAAGGTAGTTGAAAAAGATGCATTAGCTGTAATAAAAGTATATAAGAGTAAAAATGTAGACAATTTGTTGAAATCTCCCAACTGTCCGACAACTTTGCTTGCCAATTAGCAACATCTACACATTTTGTTCTAGAAAGTTCTTTTATTTTATTTTACACCAGGGACCTGGGAGCCACCAGAGGGCCTACGAACACTTCAGAGGGTCATTTCTTTATAATAAACTACACTAATCTAAATGAATTCAAACATTACAAATGGCCATGAGGTAGGCTACAACTTTTTGTCCCCTCACCTAACTGTGGTTAATTAGCCTATATTCATAGTTTTGAATATTCTCTTGTCTTGAACAGTGAGGGGCTTTAAGACCATTAAATGAAACAATATAAATACTATGACTGATTTATCTTATTTTATTTGTTTCAGGTTTGATGCCTGATTTGTTTGATTTGTTCCTGTCATCCATTTTATTTGGATAGATGAATCAAATTGTACTACAATATAATTAAACCTTGGGTGTACTAAATCATTTTGTCAATTTATTTGTAAGCATTAAGTAAAAATTAGTTTTTTTTTTTTTTTTTTTTTTTTTTTAAAGTATTTTTATTGTGTGAAAGATTATGCATATTATACAAAACGAACTCTAGCCTAAATTTTCAATCTTCTCAACAGGAAATAAAAAATATCTACATGTTATAGCAGCGAGTTTGTCTTAAAGGGCTGAATGTAATTTGATAGAGAAGGTAGTCTACAGAGACATCTGTTGGTTAGTTTGAAAAGTGCGCTTTTTATACTCCAATTAAAAATGCATAAAACGTAAATATTCACACACAAAAAAACGAAGTGTTTTTTTTTTATCACTACAAACAGCAAGAATTAAATTTTCACTTAATTGAAAAAAAATGATATAATGTCGTGATTGTGATGTGTGTCCTTTAAGAAGTCGGGTACCACCACTGGAGGCTGCGCCGTTCGACTCACTGCCTGTGTCTTAAATCCCAGCGTGCTTGACTACGAAGACAGCATTAGTTGATGTCACAGACGCGTGGATCTACCAGTTTCAGGGCGTCGTGAAATACACGGGCACGCGTCCGTGATTTCAATGAACACTGGATGCGCGTTTGATGCGCGAGAACGCTGCGCGCGCGCGACGCACAGACATGTCGTCGAAGTCAACTAGATTTTGAGACGCAGCCAATATCTGATAAAATGGCGGTGGAAAACGTCGGTGAATCTCAGGATGAGAAGGAAACCCTCATTAAGAAGGATGCCCTGTCACAGGACAGCGGCGAGGTTGTCGAGAAAGCGAAAAACAAAGAGCCTAAACTGATTTTGTATCACTGGACTCAGTCATTCAGCTCCCAAAAGGTAAGCGATCCCATAATTCAACGTTGCTAGCGGATGCAGGCCGAGAGCATCAGGGCGGACGCAGCATCTGATCTGTTGTTTTGATTGTGACATTCACACATTTTAATTAACTTAGCATCATTTGGGTTATTCCTATTCATCTCAAACAATTGCTGATCGGCAGCATGCATGTTAATTATTCATAAAGCATGCATTATTAATGAAGCCTAATGACGCAAGTGTGTTGAATTACTGCAATCATAACACAGGCGTCTGAATTACAAGGTATTGTAGAATTGTGAAGCAAGAGCATGACCTGCTGTTGTTTTTGTAAACTGCATGAGTGCGAAATAAGTGTCTCAGTTTTTCTGTAATACACTTAAAGGAAGATTGCGTCTCTGTCTCAGGTGAGGCTGGCCATAGCTGAGAAGAGTCTTCAGTGTGAGGAGTATGATGTGAGTCTGCCTCTGAGTGAACACAACGAGCCCTGGTTCATGCGTCTGAACCCCACTGGAGAGGTTCCTGTGCTGGTTCACCGTGACAGCGTCGTCTGTGACCCCACACAAATCATGGACTATTTGGAGCAGAACTTCTGTGATGGTAAACGCTCGGGATTTTGGGGTCAACGTTATGTGTAAAACATCATCTATTATTACCATTATTAAGTGTAAAATGCTACAAATACAAGAGCACTGAAGGGTTTGTGGTGTTGTTGAACCCTCATCTACATTTCTTTAAAATTCTTTTAATATTTCAGGGTGTGATGTCACTTAGAAATAATTATGATAATAATAGTACCAGTTCTATATGACTGTCCCTTTAACATGTTTTGCTTAAGCTTTTTTTTTTTTTTTTTTTTGCTTATTTTAGGTTTTGTTTTGTTTTTTGGTGAAAAAGGCTGCAGAGTAAACAGTAAAATCCTCTGCAATTAGTAAACAGTAATATTTTAAATATGATTATAATTGAAAATCATTGCTTTTTGTTTAAATACATACTAAAATGTATTCTTCTGATGGCAAAGCTGAATTTTCAAGTTAATTGGCATTATTTGAAGGTCTTCAGAGTCACACGATCTGTTATACAGCATTTTAACATGCTGATTTGCTGCAGTAATATTTTTATTCAGCAAGGATGCATCAAACTGATCAAAAGCGACAGTAAAAACATTTATAAATAAACGCAGTTCACTGAATTTTCTATTCATTAAAGAATCATGAAAAGAAACCACACTATTTAGTATTTAGGTTTAAACAAAAATATTAAGCAGCAAAAACAGATAATAGGAATCATCTGAGCACTGATAATAGATAATAGTTGCGTAGCAAATCAGCATACAAGAATGATTTCTGGAGTATTATGTGATACTGCAAGTGCTGCTAAAAATTCATAAAGTAATTACATTTTAAAGCAGAGATAAAATAGAAAAAGTTATTTTAAATTGCACAATATTACTGTTTTTTTGCTCAAATAAATGCAGCCTTGATGGTGTAAGATGCTTCTTTTTAAAAAATATTAAACCGTATTAATTATTAAAATGTACTACCTTTCATATTGTCACGGGTGTGGTTTAGCGTAAAGGAGCACTTCGACAAGTAAAATAAACTTAAACAGATTTAATCTTCGTAAACAGGCAAAAGAAATATAGGCAAGCAGGCAGAACATAAACCACGTATGGACCTTGACGATCAGACAAACACACAGGACTTAAATACACAACGTAATTGACTAAATAAACTAGACGCAGCTGAAGACAATAATACAGTTAATAGGAAGGGAAGGTAGGGCACACAGAGCACATGACACAAAACAAAAACGACAACAAAAGAGTCCAAAAGACGTGACATATATGTAGTACTTATATTTTAAATTTAAAATAAATAAATAAATGTTTGGAAATATTTCAGTTATTGTTTTAAAGTAAAAAGATACAAGTTTTGTTTTAGGGATTTAATAACTTGTTTATCAGAGGGTTCAATAAATGTATGACTAAACAAATGAACTCCTGCACCTGAATATATATTTAATAAAAGCATATTTTAAACACTTAATTTCTGTATTAGATGTAATTGGATTTCCGTTGTGTTAATAGCTGGAATTGTTTGGTATTACAGGCGCACGTTTCTCTTTTTATTTATTTTTTTGCTCTGTTCAGTGCATTTGTCATCTTATTTTCATTTGGTTGCATTTATGTTTGCATGTACTGTTACGTTCAGCATGCCTGTGCAGAAATGTGGATAACATGAGAGGCGCTGAAGGGTGAGTCAAAATAAGATATTTTCCCTGAAGAGCAGCTCACGTAGAATGCGGCTACATCTGTGGGTCGTAATGCATACCGTATATGTGCTTTGTGCCCTTCTCTAAATCAGAACACACCCCAAAGCTGATCCCAGAAGAGGGAAGCATATACTATCATCGAGTTCAGCATTACAGAGAGCTGCTGGACTCCCTGCAGATGGATGCGTACACCCATGGCTGCATCCTCCACCCAGAGATCACAGTAGACTCCCACATCCCAGCTTACGCCACCACCCACCTTCGCAGTAAGAAGGGCACTGAGCATAATAACTTAATATGATCCTTCAGTTACTGTGAGTTCCTGAGGCCATCCGAGATGTAAATGGGTTTTATCGGAACAGATTTGGTGAAATTTAGCATTGCGTCACTCGCTTATCAGTGGATCCTCTGCAGTGAATGGGTGCCGTCAGAATGAGAGTCTAAACAGCTGATTAAAAACCCTCAGCATGACTCCAGTCCATCAAATTAACATCTTTTGAGGTAAAATATCTGCATGTTTATAAGAAACAAATCAATCATTGATACATTTTGATTTTAAAACATTGCTTCTGGTTAAAATACTGGTCCATAATCCATAATATCACTTCCTCCAGTGTCGTCCTCTCAAGACAAACCTATAATGGCAAATTTGTTTGTATTTTAGCTGGAGGCAACGGTTATAAAACATAAAAAATGTCTTTGTGTATATAATTATGAGCCATTTGGATTACTTGTGGATCGTTGTGATGGTTTTTATCAGATGTTTGGACTCTCATTTTGATGGCACCCATTCATTGCAGAGGATCCATTAGCGAGGAAGTGATTTCTCGAAATCTATTCCAGTGAAGAAAAACCTATCTTGGATGACTTGAGGCAAGACTGGACACCCCTGACCTAAGGGTCAGTAAATTATGAGAAAATTTTGTGTGAACTATCCCTCTAACATCAATTTCTGTTTTATAGCACAGATTTTAAACACAGAATCTGAGCTTAAGAAACTAGCAGCGGAGAATCCCGATCTTAAAGATGCTTATATCGCAAAACAGAGACGTCTAAAAGTAAGTAAACTTTTCAGTTTCAGTGATTCTCTTTCTTGGCATCTCCTCTTAGCAGCGCAGTACCTCAGATGATCTCAGTTATTTTACTCCTTTGAGTATGCGCACTTAATTTAGATTACAGTCTTGTTTGCAATGCCAAGACATTGATTCAAATTCCTTTGAATGTCTCTAGAGTAAATTGTTTGACCATGATAACATGAAATACCTGAAGAAACTCCTGGATGAACTGGAGAATGTTCTGGATCAAGTTGAGACCGAGCTGCAGAGGAGGGTTGAGGAGACACCAGGTGGGAGAAGTTTTTGTTAAACAATAAACGCACTGTTAAAAAGGTTTCTGCGTCAAGTTTTAAAGCCTGTATCTTGGACATCTTTGCTTTGTAGGACGATTTTTCCTTGACAAACACAGATAGCACAGCGCACTTAACATGTCAAGTGTCTTATAATATTACAGCTGTCAAAAATAAATACATTTATTATTACTTAATGGAAATTTGCTGAACAAGAAATTATTAGTTGTCTTGAAGAATGTACTGGCAGCATGAAGTATTTTGCATTTAGTGAACAAACTAATTTAAAAAGGAAGTACTATTATTAATTATAGCTGAGAAAACCTAAAACATGGCCTTAGGTTTTTAACTATGCATTGCACACATGAAAAAAACCCCAACAACTTTAAAATGGCCTGTTCACTAATGATAAATAAGTTTTAAAAATCATCTTAAATTTTGACATTTATTCTGTAACACAATTATATCTCAAACTGTAGAACTATACAAGTCCAGCACATCAGCAAGAAGTATGTAATTTCATCTCTATTATGGGTAATGAAAGATTCGACTTCTGGTTTTGGGAGTCCCCAGCGAACGGTTGATATGCATGCAAAGTCAAAAAACACTTTCATTGTCTTTTTTACCTTATTTGCTCAACAACTCTTAAATAATTCACTCAATGATTAAACCTTACCTTGCCTGATGCTGCTTTATGGTGATTAGTCGATTGGTCTAATTTTAATTTCCTCATGCCTGTAATGCCTGATAAAGCGGCGTTACTAGGGAAACCACAGTTTTACCACTCCATAAGCGGCACCTAGTGGCAAAGAATGAATTAGCATTTTCATTCAGACCAAGGCGAAAAGACCAGAAAGTGGGCGGGCAATAGGCTAATGTTTCATGTTGATGTCAACGTGAAACAGCTTGGGATTTGTTTTAAAAACGACTCATTTCAGGGATAACCGTAAACTGATCCAGTGCTTTGATGCAATCTGTATCGTTATAAGTGCTGTATAAATAAAAGTGATTGATTGATATCTTTATGTATGATGCACTTTACAACTTTACAACTTGGAGCCTCTCTCCCACTTGTCTACCCTACACTGTTATCGTAATAAAAGCAAAAATAAAAACTGCGAATAACCAAATAAATAAGTAACATAAAATGTTTACAGTAAAATTATAAAGATGCATTTAAGAAACAGTTTTCGTTAATACGTTTCATTGCTACTTATGTTTTTGTTTTTTAAAAATCTGTCTTCACTTATCATCTTTCCAGAAGAGGGCAGTCAGCAGGCCTGGCTCTGTGGTGACTTCTTTAGTACTGCAGACGTTTCCCTCGCTGTCACACTTCACCGCCTCAAGTTCCTGGGTCTGTCCCGTCGCTACTGGGGAAATGGGACTCGGGTCAACCTGGAGACGTATTATGAGCGTGTCCTGAACCGACCGGCTTTCCGCAGAGTGCTTGGGCATGTCAACAACATCCTCATATCTGCCGTGCTGCCCACCGCATTCAGGGTGGCAAAGAAAAAGGCTCCAGCTTTTGTTGGTGCCACTTTATTGGTTGGCTTGATAGGGGGCGCCACTTACCTGGCCTTCACTTATTTTAAAAGGAGACTTCTCATGTCTTGAGACAGCTACTGAGACTCATTCGGCATTACTTATGAACACATTCGGCTTATATATACTGTAACAGTTTGATGATTGTTGCACAAGAAGCACTTTTTTTGAAATCATAAGAAGCAAAGCGGTTTGAAAAGTAGACACAGTTCCTCTTTTCATTGATAGGTGCATTAAACAGATTTAAATGGCTTCGGTTCATGCTATAAGGTTTTTATGGCCATTGTGTTTTGTGCTAAATGTTTGTAATAATGTCTGGTCACAAATACAGTGGAAGCAATTACTTCCTGATTTTATCTAAGAATTAGTCTGTTCTGCATGTTTCTGTTTCATCAGTCATGCTTTTCACTCGACAAGGCAAAGGATATATAATACTACTGTATATGCAATGATTTCTCTGCACAGAAAAGTCAAATATAATAAAGCATATTTCTCATGATATAAATGTCTGTTTTACAGTAATTACAGTGTTTTACAGTGTGCATTTAGCGCCATTGTACCCTATTTTTTATATTACTGAAGCATGTTACTATAAAATAAAACATGCTTTACTTTGCATTATAATAAAGGTTGTGGACAAACACAAATCAAGCACATAGAAAAATAGATTACAGATACAGTAAAATTTACATTTTAAATTTACTTGAGTAAAAGTACAGAAGTATTACACATGTAATGTTAAAAAAAGTAAAAAATGCTGATTAATGAATTATTTCTACTCATTTCTATTTATTAATTTTATTTTATGTTATGTTATACTGCCCAGGAAGGGAGCCATGCACTATAAAAATACTAAATAAGCTACAACAACATTGTTGAATCCAAAATATAAAAATGCAGTTCTGCACACTAAACATAGAAATGCATCATTACAAGTATTTTTATCCACTGACCTTCATCAAGCACACACACATTGGGTTTACCTGTTTTATGGGGACATTACATAGGCATGATGGTTATATACTGTACAAATTGTATTTTTCATCACCCCACACCTAAACCTATCCCTCAAAGAAAACATCATGTTTTTTTCAATTCCCCCACGCACACTTTTCCTTATTAAATATCTTGCTGTGTCTGCAAGTATGGTGCCAATAATACATGGTGTATAGAAGCACGCTCACCATGAGGTGGCAGTATAGCTATGTAAGTGTTAAGACTCTAAAGTTATAGTGACCTCTGAGTGGACTGAGATAAAGAAATATTGCATTCATCCGTAAAATCTAACGCATTGGCTTTCCATTGAAGTTCTTAAGGTATCCAAATCACTCGGTGCTGGGTGTGGTTCTTATAAAGATCACAGATGTCGTCATATTAATGTGTCCTGGCCAAACGTAAGATACATCAGGATGATTCACACTTACCAGAGTTCACATTTACACTAAGGCCCATTAGATTGTCATGAAAACAAATGCATCTGGAAAAGCAGAGTCTCGTCTATGATTACACAAAGTGTCTTAGCAAGTATTTTATAAGCTCCAGGCTTTGTGCTTACCGCTTTTGCTGACGTGGTGCACTTGTTTGAACCATTTCCCATTTTGAGTGTATATTCCAAGACCGGTCTCATCTCAACAAAAAGACAACATTGAAATCCAACACCACTTCTTTAGTGTCACAACACACTCGACATGTTTGACCATAACTTGTATGAACTATTGTGTTGCTCACACAACAGTTGCTTTTAAGTAACCATAACACTTGAGGACTGTTATATTCATACGGGTAAACCAGGTTATATATAAGTCCCTTGAAAATGGCATCACTTTCATGCACCTTGTGTGTGGTTTATATTCACTGTAGACTGATAAACTTGTAATCAAGGGACTAATGGCTTTATAAATAAATCTGAATAAGGTTAACATTTGGCCAAGACCAATTAGCACGTCTTAAATTTGAGAGGACATCTGTCACGCTTATCTTTAAGGAGGAGCAAAGGCTCGCCCTGCCCTCAAAGAGAGGAAACTCCGATCAGACAGACTGTAATAAGACGAAAGAGAATCAAGGAGTAGAAAGGAGGATTTTGGGCCCGGGGTTTAAGGTAAATATCGTCCCACACAGCTCAATGTGGAGTGGCAGCAGTCCCGGTCTTCGAATGGGTGGTGGGGTGGATGGAAACTTCCAAGGTGCTTTTTCTCGCCAGTCCATCTTCGCGGCCGAGTATCGTGCAAGAGAAAGACAGACGCTAGAGGCGGGCAGAAACTCCAGTTTCCATGGACACGCGTGATATACACTCCTGAATGCTTCGCAAGATCCCTAGAAATATTGCTTCATGTGGCTCTGTCTGTTGTCTGTCATTGGCACATGAATATATGCTTGATGCTCTTACCATGGACTCACCGTTCAGCAGATGCTATTCTCAGAATATGATGTCAGGTGTTTAAGTTACAGCTTTCATAGCATTACTGTGAAATCTGACTTTTGGCCAAACCACAGCACTGACATTCTGCCCAAGCGCTTTTGCAAATGTACCAAGAATAAAAGGGTGATTAGTATCACACTGAGGTCATTTGAGTGACCTTACCACCACTTGGCTTCTATTTTTTTGTAATTCTGGCTGCCAGCGCCATGAGTGCAGTGTCGTTGATGTGCATTACATGCTAAAAGCCCTCTGATATCACAGTGGGTTATGGTGGCCATTAATTCATTTGATTAATCAGCTAAGAAAACCAATGATTAGATATAAAAAGTCAATGCAGTTGCTAAAAACAGATGCAATATTAATTGAGCGATTACTGTTTTTTACTTTATATTTTTATACGCAATTATGCAATTATATTTCTTTTGAATTTTGACTTTTTGAATATTAACAATTTTAACTGTATATAAAATGTAAAATATATGATTCAAAAACTGAATTAATAGACTTTCAATTCATTTATGGCTTGTTAGGACAGGACAATATTTGGTTGAGACTATTTGGAAGTCTAGTATAGTATAAAATATTATAAAATAATCTTTAGCAATGCATATTACTAATCAAAAAGTTTTTTTTATGGTAGGAAATGGTAGGAAATTACAAAATTACGACAGGATCTTTAATTACTATCTTAGGGATTTACAGCATAAAAGAAAAAGCAATCATTTTGACCCATACGATGTATTGTTGGCTATTGCTGCAAAAATATCCATCCAACTTATGACTGGTTTTGTTACCCAGGGTCACATGATAATACAATTGTATAATTGTATTGTAATCTTATGTGTTCAGTACAAAATTATATAATTATGTTTATAATTGTTTAATTGTATTTTATTACATTTTTAAAGTGTTTATATATATATATATATATATATATATATATACAGTGTATATATATATATATATATATATATATATATATATATATATATATATATATATATATATATATATATATATATATATATATATATATATATATATTTTATTTATATTTAAAATTCTTTTTATCTGTTTATCTGCATGTTTATCATTTCTCAACTGATTTATTGTTTAATAAAATGATTATGGTCCCCCACAAAAAGAAAAATGCTTTGCAGTCACGTTTGGTGTCGTTACACAGTCTCCTCAGACCCAAGGATAAAGACAATTTCTCTCAAATGTGTTGGCCCATCAAAAGCCATTCTCAGAAAACAGCCTGTCTTCCCGAAATGTCTTTCAGGGTCTGTTTTACGGTGTTGACTGATTGGGCCGCTTGGATCCCGGGCTGTTGACACGAGCGTTAGAATGGCCCCCCTGCAAGTTTGAACATCGTAACTTCCTGATGAAACCTGCTGCAATCATCCATCTGTTCATGTGCTCCTCAAATGTTTAAACAAGCGCCGCATGAATACAAGCACAGTCACCGCTGCTGGGTCTCTGCACTGTAAAGCCTGCTTGCTGAGACTGTCTCAGCCAAGCAAAGCATACCAACTCATTTTACACCCTTAATTAATTTTCTGAATGTGAAGAAGTGAACTTGTTGCCTCTGCAGCGAAAAGGCACCGCTTCAGTTTGGATTGTATGATCCCACCTCATTGTTTTGAAATACCAGCGCTCTTTAGTGAAAATTACATGTTATATAAAGCCAATATTTGGGACCACACATCATTTTTGGTAGATATTCAAGCTTTTGTCCTTTTCTTGCTGACATGAGTCAAAATTCTTAACATCTGGGAATTGGACAGTTTTGGTCCAAACTGTCACAAGCAATGAAATACTGCGTATTTTAAATGTCTAGAAATTTCAAATATGAAACCATTACCATAAAACATCTTTTCTCAAACGAGAGAGGAAACCACACACAGGCCTAATTGCAATCTTCATTACAGAAGCTCAGTTTTGGAGCGCTTTTCAACCAATCACATGAGCCATTAATGTAATGTGACTAAACGCATGCAGCGGCATGATTGGTTTATGAAGGAACTGCAAGGGTTTGTAAGTGTATTATTTTACTGTTTACTGAATTATTGGTTGTTTAAAAAAAGTGTAAAAAGTAATAGCATACTGTAGCCTATTTTGTGTAAAAATAAATATTAGATTATTCATTTTAAAAGGGGTGTAATTTAGATATACAACCGAATATAATAATTTAAAGTGCCTCTATTATGAATTTTATTAAATGACTTATCATGCAGTGTGTAACACAATGAAAACATCCTGCAAAGTGGGGTTGGAAAAAAATTAATTGTTGAATGAATCGTTTGGGAGTCTTTGAACAAAAAGGTAAAAATAAATTCATATCAAAGTGTTTTTTGACCCTGCATAATTGTCAACCTGTTGTTTGGGACTCCCAAAATCAATATATGGTTTATGAAAGGTTCATAGGTTCAATAGAGGCACTTTAAAATGTTTCAAAATTGCAAAAAGAAAATAACAATAGAAAATAAATGTTTGTAATTCTTACATATAAATATTCACAGTCCGAAAAATTCATTGTATTTAAGGTGAGCACAACTTTAAAAATGCATGTTAAATTTGTCCCATTTAGATGACAAAAAGTTTGATATTTACCGGATTAAAGGATTTGCAAGTTATAGTCTTATTTGAAGGCCAGTATTTGTCTTGTATGATGGACATTCTTTTCTCAAATGCTCTCAAATCTGCGTATTTTGAGGCTGCTTTGAGCCAAGCCAGCGCTTCTGGTCTCATGCTCTGTTTGGGTCTCTGTGTCTCCTCTCACCAGCCTGTGAATACTCATGTGTTTGCTACACAAATATGCCAAGACCATCAGCGTCCAACGGCTTTCATCTATAGCGGCTCAGGCCATCACAGGCCCTGGGCAGATACTTAAACATGCAAATGTGAACTCAACATCTAAATGAATGCAAAGGCTTTTCATAATGACCACAAAAATACACAAAATTTGCCTTTAAAGTACAATCGTATACTGTAGACGGGACAAATTTTGCACTGAATCGTCGATATCAAACTTGTTCGGTACTGGTTTATAATTTTCTGTTACATCCGGTGTCGTGACCTCACAGATTGCCCTTTTGATCCCGTCCCAAATCCTCAGTTGAGTCCACACTTTGGGAATGTAATGTTGTGTAGAGTTACTATCAGCGTGAACTTGGCAAAATGGCAGATAGCCAGTGTACATGAGCACCTTTCAGAATCATAAGATGATAAATGGACCACGCTTACGGGCTTCGCAGACACATGTAAGCAAGGGTCATCTCAACTCTGGAAGATAGAGAGTCCACATAATGTCAACCATTTGGGACAGGATCTTTGAAAAGCAGGTTACATGATTGTCAAACACACTTTAAGTTTACAGTGTGACAACAGTGTTATTTCTATACTATTATTGTATGATATATATACTACAGTATATAGCCTGGTCACTCAGAGGATGATGGTAAAACGACAATCTTTCTTTAAACCAAAACTGTAACAAAGCTTTCTGAACTATTTTTCGCTTTCGGAACTATTTTCCTGCTCATGAACGATAAAAACATTGACGATAAACCTATAATAAAACCTATTGAATAATAACTCCAATCCACCTTTAAAAACATAGCATTGATATAACTGCACATGCATCTATAATAAACTAAATGTTATTATGTGTAAGCAGGGCCATAATATAATATGGTTCTTGTGTGAAAGATTCTTTAGTTTATTATTTATTTTACATTTTCAGTTGAATTTTAAATTAACCTTCTAACTATAATAATTTGTGCACACAATTCCTTTTAAATGAATTAAGTAATTATGTAGTGAGCACGATTTTTGTAAAACGAGGAACTAATTATTATATTGTGATGTTATTATCATAATATTATATGTTATATTAAGATTTACTTTTTCCTGCATGTCATAAGTGGGACTCTGTATTTTTGATAGTTTTTTTATTAATTAACTTAATTTTTAGAAATTTTAGTCATTCGTCTATTTATTTCAGTTACTTCCACTGCAGCCTTTCTAATTGATATTACTTTTTCGTTTGTTAGAAATGTTAATTTATACTAAAATTGCACTTTCTTTTGTTTCCAGCTTTGTTGCAATTAATGGTAATAAGTTAAATAGTTTTAGTAAACCAAAACAATTCTAGTAATTTGTAGGGGAACTACTTGCACCGGAACTGCAAAAGTAATGACTATAATAATTCAACCCTTTTTTTTTTTTTTTTTAATGAAAGCTGGTTGTACAAACAGATAGCGCCAGCGTTAACTCATGCCATTGGTTCAGCCAATGTTTCCATGTCAGACTGAAAGTGTTGATTTTCTGACCCAAGTCATCCATAAAGGGAAAATATTTGAGGTAAAATCTATGAACCGTGAAACCTATTTTGGCTCAGAAAATCTGCTAATACTGTCTGTGAGTGTAATATTCCATTTTAATATTGCCCTTCGTCACAGGTATAAACGAAATGTCCTGAATGTGAAGGTAATCCAGAGGGCTCACGCTTTGCAGCGATACGGCAGCAACCAAGCTAGACTGAATTATAAATCCATGCATTTGTCATTCTTCTCACAAATGATTTACTCTTTTTTTTTGCAAAGCTCAGTGTCAATGCACATGAGATAAGTATGGTATATCCTGGTCGTTTCAAATATGAAAGGATATAAAGAGAAGTGTTCCCACGATCCGCATTATTATATACAGATGCACATATGAACAGAGTCTTGCGTCCAGCCTCAAAAAGATGGGGAAGTATACACTGCTGTCACAACACAGTAAATCAAAGCATTAAAAACATGCATTTCACACGGGACTCAAAGAGTTGAGCTGCAGTGCTAGATAGAATTCAGCAAGACCCAGTGCTGTTTGCATTCTGACAGCCGAGCTCAAACACAGGCAAGTGTTAAAACAAGCCACTCAGGTGTCGGCGGTGTGGTAAACATGGTAACGTTCTGCTGGTTTTTTTTTTTAAACATAAGCATTTTGAATAAAAATTTGAAAAAAGCTAAAGGTTATAGAGTAAAGGAAATACAGTCGAATGCATACTGGAGGGTTTCAGAGAAGATCTTTGTTTTTCTTCTGATGCTTGATTGCAGATGTTGCTGCTGAGGATGGCCCAACCAGTTATTAGGTTTAGGGGCAAACACTTTTCACACAGGGCCATGTGGGTTTGGATTTTGCTTTCCGTTCATAAAAAGAACTTAATTTAAAAACTGCATGTTGTGTTATCTTTGATTGATATTTAAATTTGTTTGATGATCTGAAACATTAAAGCGTGTCATACAGGCAAAAAAAAAAAACACATCAGGAAGGGGGCTAACACTTTTTCACACCACTGTATTACGTAAACAAAACGTTTTATTTTTTGCAATTAATTGATTGCGATTGATAGCGCACATTTTAATAATTTTTTATGTGTGCTGATTAGTGTTCAATTATCACGGAATCTGTTATTAATAATGATTTTTATGAGTCATATTATTCATGTGTTCAATGATTTCCAGATTTTTAGCTGAACATGCTTTCTTGTTTAAACATGCCCAGACAAATAAAAAGTGTGTGTTTAGATGAATGCAATCCACTGGATGTATTCCTAGAAAAGTGACCCTCCTGCCAGAGCTTTTCAAGAAACACATTTTAATTAGTAAACACTACCTGGTAATAACGCCAGCTGACTTTTTTTCTTAATTGCAGATTTTGGTCCTCATTGGTCTGAAAAGACAAATACAGTTTGATCGGGCCACAGCCAAAGATAACAGCAGCCATGGTTTCTTGCCAACCTGTACTTGTGTGCTTGGCTCACTGCTACATTTGGCAGGAGACCACTGGCTTTCATGGGCCTATTACTATGATCTCTATCAGCCACTAATAATGCTAATGACCATGAGGGGGCCTGCTTCACATCAAACACACACAGTCATGTAAATAGGCCGAGAGGGAAGCTTGTGAACACGCTGAACCAGAAACAGTGTTAGTGATCCGTCAAGAAATAATACCATTTATAATCAAGAAATAATTGAAAGAATAAGCAAGTATATTTATTCAGAAATGCATGACTCTACCAACAATAAAAAAATCAAAATATTTTAATAAAAATTATTTTAACTATTGTGAGGGCTGCATCTGAATCTTTGCAACACAAATAAATAATAAATAATAATAAATAATAAATTAAAATAAATAAATAAAGCACCAAATATTTATATATAAATTATATATATATATATATATATATATATATATATATATATATATATATATATATATATATATATATATATATATATATATATACTGTATATATATATATATATATATATATATATATATATATATATATATAGCCTGTTGGTTCAGCCTTACAAATGGTGTGAGGACTATATGTATGTCCAACCACTTTAGCTTTAGCTGAAGGGTTTGGTATATTCCTTTGGGGAAAAAACATTAACAATAATTCATTGTAATACACATCTATTAAATGAGATGGCAGTAAGGTTTATTGACATAAAGAATTCACTGAGGATCTCTGTTTTCTCAACAAGATCCAAAACCGTTGCTTTGGCAAACTCAAAACCAAGCTATTTTCCACTGTTTAATTTCCAGTGTTTAATTCTTAAACTAAACTCTAACAAGCCACACTCATCAGCTCCAAGTCTACTCAATATAAACTCGACTGTTTCAGCAGCTTTCACTGTCCCTCACGTCAACAACGCCTGTGTCATTTACCTTTACATTTACGTTTTCTTGACAAAAAACGATTACAAGAATATTTTGGTTTCTGAATACTTTAATTACTAGCTATGAATAAAAATCAGGCACAATCTACATAGTGTGCATAATAATACAGCATCAAATCAATAGTGGTACTTTACTCTACTGTGTAAGAGCAGTGTGTACTTATTATTTAAAAAAATTCTTTGTGTTATAAATATGAATGACATGGGTGAGTTATTAATAAAAAAAAATCATTTTGTTCACAGTTGCTTAGAATATCATGTTATGACTTCAAAACAATATTTGAAAACAGATGTTTCTGAAAATTAGCATCACACATGCCGCTCCCGCGCAGCCATCACATCAGCCACCAGCAAAGCAGCACCATGAAGCCGGACCCCGGGAAGCGTAAGAGCAAACAGCCCTGAGACAGGCGACCCAGGGATGAAGGGAGCTGCTCTTCAGGAGATGATGACCACACCCTCCACCCCTGGAAGAGGGCCAGGTGGAAAATATTTTGTTTCATTTTTCTCAGTCACTGGCCATCTTGACAAAAGAGCCGTTTCCTTTCACACTCACTCTCCTCTCTCACCAGTGAGCAGTATTGGGATTATTGGGAGTATGAGCCAACACACTACCCATGTTCCTACTGCCTGGACACAGGTAAGAGTTGCACACACTCAGACCCAGCTTCGGACCAGCCATGAGACACCTGAGATGTCCCTGTGGCTCCTCACCCCACCAGGCATATGTCGGTGGTGCCTTTGGTGCTGCTAGTTCGGTCTTTGGTTAAATCCTCCATGGCCCTTCCACAGTACCCTTTTTGGGACCTGTCACTAGTGCTAAGAGCACTGCAACAGGGACCATTTGAGCTTTGCCAGCCGTCAAGCTGAAGTTCTTGTCTATGAAGACTATGCTTCTGCTCTCACTGGCCTCTATCAAGGACATAAACTGCAGGCATTTTCGGATTTCAGGCATTAACTCTGAGGCCCCAGACTGTCTATGTGTCCAAGGTTCCTACCACTCCTTTCATATATCAGGTGGTGAACCTGCAAGCACTGCCCCCAGAGGAGGCTTTACTCTGTCCCGTCCAGGCCTTAAGATGCTATGCTGACTGGATGCAAAGCTTCAGGACCTTAGACCAACTCTTTGTCTGTCACAAAGGCCCGGCAGAAGAAGAATGCCTCTCTGAGCAGAGAATGGCTAGATAGTGCTAGATAGTGGATGCCATCATCCTGGCTTACCAAGCACAGGATGTGCCCTGCCCCCTCAGACTGCGAGCCCACTCTACAAGGAGTGTGGCATCCTCCTGGGTGTTGGCACGTGGCATCTCACTGACAAATATCTGTAGAGCTGCAGGCTGGGCAACCCCTAACACGTTGCTAGGTTCTATAGCCTTGTGAAGCCAGTATCCTCCTGTTGTCTCACCTTAACTGGGTAGAAGCATGTTCAATTTCTCAAGAGAATCCATAAAATAGACCCTGTTGAGCTCCTCCGTCCCTCAGCAGCCAGGCGTAATGGACCATCCTGCACCAGGCCCTCACTGCGCTGAATCCTTGAGAACTGGTAGAGGGCTGGGGTCCAATATGTAGTGGTCTGTGTGTATTTCCATGGTATAGTCTTAGAACCTGTTTCTCCCCAGCAGGTATTTTGCCTTGAGGGGATGGGGAAGACTCCCAAAGGACACCAGAAGGGGCAACATCCATGGCGTTGTGGTAGGGATCCCAATTTGTCGGTCTGACAACTGAAAGAGAATGTCTCGGTTATGTATGTAACCATCGTTCCCTGAAGAAGGAAATGGAGACATCACGTCCCATCACCATGGTGCTGTACCGCTGAGTGACAGCTTGCTCACCATCCTCTGCAGTGAATGGGTGCCATCAGAATAAAAAAATCTAGTTCATCACTTAACATCTTGTATAAAAAAAAAAAGCATGAATGTAAGAAATCCATAAATCCATTCAAGACATCCATTTGGACTCTAATTCTGATGTCACCAATTTACTAGTGAGCATGTAATAAAATACTAAATTGTGATGAGGAATCAAAGTAATCTAAGGTGGTCTGAAGATGAGTACTTTTTAACAACAAAAAATAACGTGGGTGAACCGTTCCTTCAAAGTATTTCTTTTAGAGAACCTGGCTTAGTCACAGAAAGCAAAAGAAACTCTGCAAACCTCACAGGGATAAAGGCCTGACAATGACAGGATGTAGTCAGAGAGAAAAGGTTTTCACTATCTTAAAATCACACCAGACACTGCAGAAAATGGAAATTTAACAAAGGTGTTTAATAGATGTTTGGCTTGGCTGTATATGCAGTGTCCTGGAGTTCATTAGATAATGCAGGTGAGTGGAGGTCTGGCATAGCTGTTGATAGCTCTTACCCTGAGCTCAAGTGTTTGTGTAAAGACTTCTGGCCACAGTCGGTGTGAACAGTCACTATGGTCATGAAAACCCAGTTTTACGTTATATTACTTGCTCTGAATGCAGCTGTTTATTGTCTTTAGTTGAGACGTTAGATAAGCCACATGATTCATGTTGGTTTCTCAAGAATGAAATGTCCACAGTGGTGACCTCTTACCAGAACATCTTGGATACGCTTCAGTCCTCTCTTAATTTATGTTAGTATGGTAAAGTTGAGTGTTTTTCCTAATTTATTTTGCACTCTAAAGTGCCCTCGTCATTTCTGCAACCTTCCAGCTAAAATCTCTTGACCATATTTCATAACAAATGCTGTCTCCACTCTCCCATCTGGCGTGGAGTGGTATGGAACTGAGGGATTCCTGTGCAAATAAAATGACAAGGCACAAAGGATTCAGAGAGGATGAATTGCAGACAGTGAGATACTGTGGTCATGCATTCTTGCAGACACATTACGGGTATGTGCTCTGACAGCCTCATATAAACTGTCACCATATACCATAACAGTACATTCTGCACCATAATACACATCATCAGCCAATCCAGAGAGATATTGAGCATGGAATGTGCCTCGGATGGTGTGAGATATTTTAACAGTGGGATATTTTCAGTTTTCATGTTCCTATTCTTCTGCCAAAAACAGTTCGGACATTTGCTGCTAGCAATGGCAAATTGCAAATGGTACGTTTTTACATAATCAAAAACTAGATCATTACTAATTCTTCATAAACAGGTATAGCGGTTTCTATATGTATAATAGATGGATAATGTTAATGGGAGTGTTTTGAAACTCAAAACGCTCGAGTAACTCACAGGATATTAGCAGCATTAGCAGTTTCAAATATTAATTGTTTTAACAAAGACTAGAGCGATGTTCAGTCCTATACATATGAATGGGAAAATGCGGCGATAAGTAATCGCTGATGATGAAGAGCAAACAAGGTGTTTTCAGGGGCGTGCTCTGCCTAGATTTGTCACACCCTGAAGCAGAGCCATTGTAGTGTTGCCAGCAGCACTAAGCATAGATTTGACGCTGTAGGGGAAACACACTGTTAAGTTAAGGTTTACGACTGCACTGCATTGCTATCTAGCCTGAAAAAACAGCCTTTTCACTGATATTTAAGCTTAAGTAACATTAATGAGGCATTTAATATTTTTGAGATTTTGTTGCTGGTTTGAAATATGTAATATAATTGTGGGTTCAGGGAGCAATTTTGCAAATATAGCCACAGAGCGAACAGACTTTCTCTCGAAAAGGACTTTAACTACTTAGCTTACCTTGCACCAAAGTAAAGCCACGCATTTTATTTAGTTGGCCATCTCAACCTTTTTGAAAAGAGACAAGAACGGGCTGAAGAATCACACGACAAGGTGAGCTCAAAATAAATGCCCCAGAGAGTGGATTCATTTACACACACAGGTGAAAAAGTAACAATTTGAACAGGTGCTCTGGTATTGTGGGTGCTCTCTTCCTTTTGTCCAGTGCAGTGGGTCCGTGCTGTGCTCCTGTCTGGGGAAAGATGAGAGGTTAGCATTAATGGTCAATCTCATGGAGGAAATGTCTCACTTGTGGCATGGCTCACGTGGCTTATAGACAGTGAAAGTGCAGGAGTACACTTTTAAAGATTATCTAGTTAGAATAAGATAACATATCTTTCATGAAATCAGTTCACAAAGAACATTAAGTCTCAAATTAACAAATATATTAGTTTTTTTTATCCCAAAGTGAAAATGTCTCTTCCACTCAAATTGCCACTCACATGCCAAGGTCTTGTGACACTTGGATGGAAAATATTACTATGTTAATTTAATTCACAGTGGGAAAATAGATGAACTCAATACCCTCTTGTTTATTTACAGCTTTAAGGTTATAGTGTTTACACTTCCCAATTCCAATAAACAAGGCGGACCACAGCCACATTGCCATGAGTCTGGCTCAAGACTTCACAGCCAAAGCCAAAAATGAGTTTTGAGTCTGTGAATAGCCTCTTCATTCTCTCCACTTGTGCAGGGATTTAACATTTTCTGAAGAGGGAAATGCAGCCTAAACTGCCAACATGCAATGACAGCATTATTATTTGTTCGTAATGTTTATCATAGATAATTGAGAAAGCCTTTATCGACAAATTGATCAGAAATAGCATCCAAAGACAAGACCAAAACTATCATATTGTCTGTCTAATTGCCTTTGGCCTAGTAAAACTGTGACAAGAAAATTGGTCTGCTGAGACTTGTTAATCACCTTTTTCAAATACAAAGACAATATCCAGGCTTTCCTTCAGTGATCACATTAATCATAACCAGCAGAACATAATCTTGGAAAAAGCAAAACGGCTTGATAATGGATAATAAAATAAACTCTTCCCCAAGGAATAGTTCAATGGTATTCAAAATCCACAGAAAATAACATGCTACTGCCCACAAGACTTTAGACAGCTATTATTCCTTACAAAATAGATGAATGTTGGGTTGGAAAGATTTATGGATAACTGTAGGGCATTATAAGGATTGCACTGTTCCATCCAAACAAATGAAATTACGCTTATTAATTAGGTTAATATCATCAAAAGAGGACACAATAGGAATGCTACACTGTTTCTAAGAAAAATCTTGTATATGTAGAGTACAGACATGGTCAAAATTGTTGGCAACCTTGGTAAATATGATCAAAGAAGGCTGTTAAAATAGATCTGCATTGTTAATTTTTGTTAATTTATTTTTCTTTTATTTGAAAAAACCCCATAAAAATCTAACCTTTCATTGGAGAATAAGAATTTAAAATGGTAAGAAACATCATTATGAAATAAATGTTTTTCTCTAATATACACTGGCCACAATTAACAGCACCCTTTTATTCAATACTTTTTTTTAAACCTCCATTTGCCAGTTTAACAACTCTAATGTTTCTCCTATAAGGCCTGGTGAAGCTAGAAACACTTGACAAGAGATACGAGACCATTCCTTCATTCAGAATCATTCTAGACCCTTTAGATTCACAGATGTTGGTGCTTCTTCTCTTCAGTTCACCTAACTCATTTTCTACAGGGTTCAGGTCAGAGGACTGGAATGGCCAGCAGAAACATGGTTTTGTGCTCAGTGACCCATTTTTGTGTTATTTTTGAGGCACTTATTGATTTTTATCTTTTGGTATTTGATAGAATCCACGATGCCATGTGTCTAAACAAGATGTCCAGCAGAAATATAGGGTTCTTTTTATTGCAGTTTGTACTAAACCCATTTTGAGGTTTTCTGCTAAAAAGACATTTTTTTGTTTCATCTATGCATAGAATACAGTCCCATTTGAAGTTCCAGTCGTGTCTAATAACTAAATATGCTGGAGTGTTTTTTTGGATGAGCGTGGAGAATTTTTGTGGTGATGTAGAGGCAGTTTGATCCTTTTTAAAGGTTTTCTGACCCAGAGACGCAACTTTTTCTGCAGTTCTCCAGCTCTGGTCCTTGGAGAGTCTTTGGTCATTTAAACTCTCCTCCTCACAGTGCATTACGATGATACAGACACATCTTATATTTCTGTGAAATAGGAAGCCAAGCATGGACATTTTCATGTTAATAATTACTCTGGAGTGCTCAAATTGTAAATGAATGGTAATATAAATGAGAGATATTTTACTCATAGAATTTCTAGAGGTACCGATAATTGTGTCCAACATGTATTTGAGAAAAATATTTATTTCATAATACTATTTTTCCCCAATTAAAGTTCTTATTGTCTAATAAGTGATTAGATTTTTGTGCATTTCTTAAATAAAATATCAAAAGGATCTTTCATAGCCTTCTTTGATCATATTTACCAAGGGTGCCAAGAGTTATGACCTAATATATAAGAAGGTTGGAAAGACAGGATAACATTGAGAAATAAATGTTAAATGTTGGGAAATAAATGTTAAATTAAATAAATGCCTTGGATGACCGTTCAGTCTGGCGTTTGCTTAGGAAATCTTGTAAATCAAACAACATCAGTCCATTTATCATTAGGACCTACTTGCATTCAAGACAAAAAACTCCCCAAACATCAACAGTGGCATGTGTGACCTAATTTATTACAATTGAACATTTTAACAGGGTTTTGAAACATGCAAACGTCTTGAGAGAGCCGTAGCCTGTCTTCTCCATGCTACGTGCACTGAGAGGATGTGTATTTGTGTAACTGCATGAATGAAACCAAAATTTTATGCTTCATCCCTCTTAGAGCCTAAGTCTTTGTGGCAGCTTGCGTCACTGTGCCACAGGCTCCCCAAGAATAACAGATATGTTGCATTTCGAGATTGATGTCAATGAGTACAATTTATTTTACAATTATTATTTTTTTAAATGTCACCATTATGAAATAATCTTACCAATAAATGCTTACTGATTAGCAAGAAAGATAAAATCATGTTCTGTAGACATTTATCATTCTATCACTGCTTTATATCATCTAATTCTACTTTGTAAATTTGCATTAAACTTTCAGATTCAGCTGTTTTGAGTATCATTACAGATTCACACGTAAAGGCAATAATGATTGATGTGATGATAATGATGTAAAAGGTAATAATGATAATTACAAGGTCTTACAAATGAGGACAATGGAAGAAATCAAAATCAAAGAGAAAGCAGAAATATAGTATATTTATGATTTTTTCTGTATTTTGATCAAATAAATTCACACTTTATGAGCACCTGAAAATTAGACAAATCTTTCAAACATGCATGCATTTAATTTAAATTAAAAATGCAAACTATAAAACTGACATAAAAGCTATAATTAAATACATTATTAGTATTTGTATGCTTCTGTCCATTTGAGAATTTACCTGACACGCATAAATAAATGCTTCTGTTTTAAGACTAAAATCTACTGTTATTATGTTTATGCAGGTTTAGCTACCCTTTTGGGGCCACAACTGGTTTTCTCATCATCTGCGGCTGGAGGGCTCCCGTGGGTGAGAACAAGCTTCATAGGTACGTCTTGGAAAACCTTTTTTTTTAAATCAATGACTTTACCAAAGCCACAAGAAGATGGAGGCAAGTATTATAAATAAACAAGCTCAAAAAGCTTTTTTCACATGTATGCATTCATAATGGTAATGTTTATCCAATAATCTTCGTCATTGACCTAACAGATGTTGGTCACTCGTGTCAGCTGATGAAAGTGGTCTTGAATGAATGGAATGTTTTTTTGGGGAGGTTAATAGAATGTTCTTTCAGCGTTTTACGTCACTACCACCCACAGTTTTCCTCAACATATGGACGGGTAATATAAGTGTTTCCCTGTCTGCCTCTTGATGACAAGGGTCAATTCATTGACACTCACTTCTTAAAAATCACATGACTAGATCCCAAACAATGGCGTAGCCTTGCAATAACAACACTGGACCAAAAAATATATAGTTGCCGAGTCTAGCATGCTGACAATAAGTCGAATTTGCAAGGTAAAAGTTTGATTTGGCAAGATGGGAAACAAATTGTTGATTTGAAAGACGAACAATCTTACATAAGCAGTTGTAGAGTAGACATACTTGACTTTATTTCAAATTGGCTTGAATAAGATATTGACATTTTATCATGGCTAAAGATTGACCTTTTCTATATTGCATATGGGCCCTAACATTCTTTCTTTGCTCCTGTCAGTGGAAGTAGACTAATGGATGTGCGCTCTATGCATGATAAAAATCACAAGCCAAATTTTGGAAAAATCCAGCCTTAAGAAATATGATACGAACGGAGTATACATAAATCCTCCCATACTACTCGTTTTCAGTTGTTAATTGTGGGAAAAGAAAAGTAAGCTTTATTGGATAATCTGTTTTACATATGATATCCATTGCTGTTAGAAGTAAAGCAGTCCTGCTGAGCAGATCATCAAACAAGCGCAAGTCTCCATCACCAGGTGCCAGTAAAAATAAAGACTTGTCAGGCGATATAGCCTATGTAAAATGCCACTAGGGCTGCAGAATCAAGTTCTTATGCATTTATCTCAGTGCTAACACAGAGCTGCATTACCTTAGGTTTTCGAAATCATGATTTATGGTACACTACTAGTTAAAGGTTTGTCTATGAATGAGATATATATTTTTAAACTAACTACTTCTTATTGATCTGAGCAGTATTAATACACTATTATATATACTATTTTTAGTTTATTATGTAACTTTTATTTTTTCTTGTTTCAATCATTTTATTGTATGCTCTTTTTATTATAATTTAACAAAAATTATATTAAGCTTTCATTTCTTTCTTTTTACTTAATAGTATTAATTTATTTAACAATAACAACACTGGTATATGGCACTATATGTACGGTTTGCATATACAGTAAGATGAATGTGTCATCCTACACCATGCAAAAAAAAAGAAAAAAGAAATGAAAGAAACACCTAACAGCAGTCTTTTCAAAATGGAAAAAAGAGCAGCAAGAAAATTCGTCACACCACCATTGTGAATTCAAATGATTTAAGCAGTTATTTTTAAAAATTTCTTCAAAAACTATGCAGTGGATTAGAGTTTTCCAACCTATACGCCAACGTCATGTGCCATTTTCAACAAGGCATGCTTTATAAAGTGATCATTGGTATATCTGATATATTGCACATTCAACTAAACATCCCACTAAAATGGTCTTTTTATGTTGAATTTATATGCATGGATCACAACCTGGAAAAATATATCTGCAAAACAATGGCAAAAACAAATACCAAAGGTGCCATTACTACATGAAGTAGTATGACAACCATGTGCCATCTGTCTTTTTATACAACTTACAGGTGCACTAATTCATTCTTTCCACTTGAAAATGTTTTACACTGAAAGGACTGACTTGTACTTTTGACAAATATGTTTACAAATGCATGGTGACTGCCATGTTGAGATCCAGTCAAACACACTTTCAGTTGGTGAATTAATTCATTATGGGTAAAAAATACATCTGCAAATGTTTCGAGCACTGAATTCCACTCCATTTTTATGCCCTTTCCTTGCTAACTTCACACTGTCTCATTAAAAATAGTATTAAAAAAAGTATTTATACCCTTAACTAAATATTATGAAGCGTCTTTCAAGTCTTCTCCTCACCTCTTCAACTCTCAAGCTGTCAGGTTGGATGGGGGATATTTAATTGGGTTCAATTTACAAACATTCACAGAGTTGTCTATAAGTCACTCTTGCTGTGTTTAGGGTCATTGTCCTGTTGGAAGGTGAACCTTCTCCCAGTCTGAGTTTCTGATTACTCTGGACAGGGTTTCCTTTAAAGATATCTCTTATATTTTGCTGCACTGTGTGTTCCTTCTACTTTGACGAGTCCCTTAGTCCCTGCTCCTGAAAAACATAGGATAATGGAGCTCAGCTATAGTGACCATCAGGTTCTTGGTCACCACAGTAACCAATTCCCTCCATCAGTTGCTCCAGTTTGACCAGGAAGCTAGATCTAAGAAGAGTCCTGGTTGTTTCAAACAACACATGCTTCTGTGATCCTTCAATGAAGCAATTTTTTTCTGAACTCTTCAAAAGACCACACTAAGTTTATTAACATCTACAAGCAATATGAATGCTCCTGAGGTATGCTTGGGCTATTTTAAATATCTTACAAATAATATTACATATAATAGTGGAGCATTGTGGTATATGATGGCAAGTATGTGTCCAAACACAAATTGAAACGCCAGGCTAAAATTGCTTTTAAATTGATTTGGCTTCAGTGCTGCTTCCAGACCAGTAAGTGTCACTGTAAAGTCCAAGACCATTGCTGTATCGGTTGTTTATGAATGTAAATGAGCCAGCAATCATATGGACATTCATATGATGGCATCCTCATTGTACACACTAGCCATTTTAGTAGCATGTAGAATTTGTGGTGCATTATGGGACTGAGCAGATACGCTTAATATAACTATTTCGGACACCTGGCTGTCTCCTAAAAATGTTGCACTATATAAGACTTTCTTATCCCCAATAATAATAAATGGCATGCAATATTAAAATATCATCTCTTCATAATCTGTTTTAGAATATGCATAAATTAGGATCTCTATGATAAATTAACTAAATCTTTTTAGCTCTCCCACTATATAAATTATATAGCTGCTGATGCAGTTAGGCTTTTCATGAAATCTCTTTGTGACGTTCGTCTTTTTCTGAGTTTGTTTATTTAATGACTAAAGGTTTCAAAAGTGCTTTTGCTCGTCATTATGTAGTTGGTCATTACAACATGAACCCAGAAAGTGTTCAGTCACAGCAGAGGTTTCCCAAACTATGACGGAGTTCTCTTATCTTTGTTAACTGATGAAATGTTTTGCTTTACTACTATTTTTACCATGTTTGGAGCTTTGGAGTCTGCTTTTCCTGGCTCCAACTCCTAGATACTACAGTTACAGAGGTTTATTTGACGATGGGAATGAGTTCAGAGAGATCTCTCCCAGACTGTTCTGTTTGTGTTAATGTCATTGAGGGAAATGGCTTCTCCAGTGCATTTAAAGCGACGTTAGGTAGGTTTTTCTCAGGTTATCAAGTTATCAAAAAGAGCAGCAAGAAAAGTCGTCACACCACAATTGTGAATTTTAAAGGTTTCAAGGTTTTAGTCAACTTTTAGTAATTTTCAAAATATCTACAACATCCTTATTCTAACATGCAGAACAGGTTCATGACCAAACAAGACATTAACTCTGACTTTCTGTGTATTTCTTTTAGTGTGGTTCCATCTGGTTTTTTTGAGATGTTAAGGGTCATAGGTCAGCTAAAGGTTTGTCATTCTAAGAGCACAAAGAGATACCTCAAGGTCCCAGCTTTCTGGAATGGAGAAAAATGCAGTAGTAGTATGGAGTAAGAGGTGACATAACAGAGACAACTAAAGAGAAACTCTAAAAAACTCACTGTACCAGCAGCTAATGTTTACTTATTTTTGGTCAGAGTTATATTTCAGTTTTTAGATAAGGCTCTTAGCACAAAAAACTAACTTCAGAGTCTGGAGAGACCTGTATATTTTATGATAACAGATAGATACCACTGGCTCCACTGTGTAGAGGCCTATAACAGATCATACATTTTTCCTCTGTGCATTTACACTGTATTGAGAACACATGTATGCAGTACAACTGTATCTATAGGCTAGAAATATAAGTGCATACCTCTACACTTGTGCTGAAGAGTGAGACAATGCTCTAAAACACTAAAACAGACAATAAATGTATGCATAATGCTTACAGAATATCTGTTTCAAAAGCTTTCTCTTTAGAGCTGCATCTGAAGTCATGTAACCTCAAATGACTGATTTTAAATGACTTAGCTCTTTTTTGTTTAATTATAATCAATTTTATATAACCAGCTCATCTGGCATTATCTAAAATGATTGCCTGTAACATGACAGAATTATGATTGTCAGACACATGCTGATAAATGAAACTGCCAAAGAAATTCAATGTGAGTTTTCCACATGGCTACTGTTTGTGGAAAATCACGTGAAGTGAAGAAGTGAAAAGATGAGCCCAGCAAGCCACTGAAAGCCTGCTGGCAGGATTTTCATTGCAGTGACGCACTATTGATTTTCAGTAGAATGTAATGAAAAATGAATCTTCTGGTTAAGTGCTTTGGCGAGACCCAAACACCATGCAGATGTGGTAAAACATGATGTCATGGTTTTACTCTTCGGGGTGTTGGAAGTCAAAACTTATCTGGGGCTGTAACTGCCAGACGCACCTTGCATAAATTCATAAACAGAGCTAAAAGTAATTTACATTTCCAGTCACTTTATTTCCAGGAAACAAGCTTATGTCTATGTTGCGCAAAACATGACTTGCTATGGGAAAGAAAGCCAAAGGAAAAATGGTGGGTGAAACTGACCAACCGTGAGCCGCCAGTCAAAACAAAGACTGCGGTGATGCAGATTTGTATGTCTAAACACAAAAAAATTGGATTCCTACAGCACAACGTCCAACCAATTATACTTTAGGGTGTCCGGTGACGTATTTTGCACCTGGAGTGGCTACGTTTGTTTGGTCTGCTGAACGCTGAAACAGCAGAGATGAAAATAAAATAATAAATGAATCCAGAAACATCAAAGAGTAATTCTAGTACACAATAATTGCGATAAAGCAGTGTTTTTTAAAACACGCACGTCGACTGTTTAAATTCAGCTTTAAGATAAGGAGAGATGTGATTTACTTAAGCGTAGGAGAGCACAAACAGATGCTCAATCTTGTTTCCCCTTAAAGAATAAGCTTACTTGTGCGAAGCTTCTTTTCATCACATGTATGAGGTCAATCGTTTGGTATACAGTGATGGAATAAACCCCAAACTAGTCTGAAACAACATTCTCATGGTCATCTCTGGGTGAGCTAGCTGAGTTTCTAGCCAAGTTTTCATTGTCTCATTAAACAAGACAGTATCACGGCTTACTGTGTGATTTGTTTGAAATTAGAGGAAAGACCTCAAAGCAAACCACCCTATTTGATATTTGATAAAGCTGATACGCCTCGCAGAAAGCTTTTTCTAAATCTAGACCCGCTTGAGCACGTGACACGCAGCAGGCCAGAGGGCGAGGCGTGAAAACTGGGAGTGTGATACTTTTTGTTTGGAGACAATGAGGTCATGCGGCACAGTTTCACTTAGAGTGATGGGTGACAGATTTAAAGACACCGGGAAATCATTAAATTGTAATGGATTCTTGTTGAGTAGGCCAAACAAAAGCACAGAAATTATGATGGATTTTTCAATCACCATCACTGCTGCCAACATGCCTTAAAAGCCTCTGAATAGAAGTCAATTAAGGGGATTACAGTGTAACGCTGGGAACTTTCATTACCAGCTTTAAGTGCTAGATCAACCTCTTTTGAAGGATTGAGTACAATTTACCATTAATTACCATCTATCTTCATTACCTTGGAAGTCCCATTAAGAACATTTCTGTATTTTTCATTATTAGGTATAGCAAATAGACCAGGAATATTTTTGGTAATGTAGTGAGATGTCACAAGAATTTCTGTGACATTTGGAAGTTTAATAACCTGTTATTATGTATAGTAAATAAAATGTACATTATTGTATTACTTTGACTTAAAAAGGTAAATACTCCAGCCCAAAATGTCCTTCCAAAACCATAAAAGCTTTGTTCGCTTCAAAACTAAATTTAAGATAATTTGATAGAAACCGTGAGGCTTGAGGCTGTCCATTTGACAATGACGTAAATAACACCATAAAGCTCCAGAAATGGCAGCACAGCACATGAACCAGTGTCCTGAGCTCTCCTTGTGTGATTTGAGGAGTCTCTCGACAGGACAGGTGTATTTTTAGAACTAGATGAAGTAATGCTCACTTTCCTGCAAACATTTTGAAAGCCTCCTTTTGAAAGCTTCATTTTGAAATATACGTGCGTACACTCCCAATTGTAATCAAAGTAACCTATGAAGATAAGCTGGTTGTGTCTGACACAAATCGGATTTAATCTCTTGTTTTCAAGGTTTGGAGAAAAAACATCTGATTTGTCAGCGGTCTGACAAAAATCCCTTTGAAAGCCACAGGTAGCGGAGTTGTAAATAAACCTGTAGGAGTGCGATCCTCCAGGAGCTATGCTTGACATACCTGATGCAACAACTATCTCAGCCTCAGACGTCACACCTCAAATTATTGG
>NC_056722.1:13088261-13143261 GCF_018831695.1 Puntigrus tetrazona | reverse complement strand
CTAGGACCTGTTTAAGCTTTATGTATTTCTCCGTACATATGTGTCTGTGTCACAGATCGATGATGTAATCAATGGGGTGTCATAAAAAACACACCACATTCAAATTTCAAGATATGTGGCCAAGAGCTTAGAAAATATTTCAAAACATTACGGCCTGAAAGCTTTCAAACCGAGCTGCTTTGGTGTCTGCATCGGTTTAATTGCTGAGCTTCTAAATTAGGAAGCAGAAGAACAACAGTCTGAATTAATGAAGAATTTCATCCGGTCTAGACACGCTGTCTGCCAGTTTCCTGCTCCTCAAATCTGCCAAAGCACAGCACGGTACCAGGAAATGGTGATGCGGGTGCCTTGTGCGTTACTTTTCATTATGTCCCTGCCATTTGTGAGGGTTTTTTTTTTTGCCTTGTACCTCCCCCATCATCAGGGAGAACTTTCCTGCTTGATCTGGGGGATAATTTGCTGGGTTCTCTCCAAGGAATTATTGATCTGTCTGTGATGAAACAGAAACCCCAGGACTACAGTTTCCCAATTATGTTTTAAAACCCACTTAAAACACCCAGGATTTGTTTTTCATCATTGTGTCAAGTACACTTTTGGGTATGTGCGATACTTCAGCTATTGCGAAACACCTTGAGAACTAATCAAAATGTTTAGGACATTTTTTAATATCGCAGACCCTTCGTGATTGACTTTACAGACGTACAAATTAAATTTAATGGTTATTCTTTATAAACTACTGTGCTTGACGTTATATCTGAAAAGACATTCTTTCATTTTTAAACTTCAGTGTACCTCTTTAAGTTATTTTTTGTCTTTTAATGTAGCATTAAATATTTTAAAAGACATTTTTTTAAAGAAAATATAAATAGGTGTCCATGTTTGCCCATGCCACTGTGGCACACTCTTAAGAAAAATTTGAGTTATCCAACTTATAACAATACTTGAATCCTTAAAACGTTGCAAAAAGAACATACAATGACCTTAAAGGGATAGTTCACCCAAAGTTGAAAAATCTGTCAATAATTAATCACAATCTTGTCATATCAAAACAGTTAGACCCTGCATAAATAGCAAAACAACTGACATGTTCAAGGCCAAGAAAGGCAGTAAAGACATTGTTAAAATAGTCACATTAGTAGTTCAGCCTTAAAGTTACAAAGCTATAAGAATACTTTTAGTGTACAAAGAAAACAAAAGTAATGACTTTTTTCAACAATTTCTCCTCTTGTCAAAGTTAAACCTGAAATTTTTACAATATTCTGGTTCCTAAATATGCCTCAGGTACCTCCTTTAATGCAATTCTGATATTTCTTTTCTTTGATTTAATGTATCAGCAGTACTGTAGAAAGAGTAATAATGCAGTTAAATCTGCAAAAAAAAAACACATCTTATGATAACAACATCAAAAAAGTATTATCTAAAACTAGATGCCTCCAGTTTTAGCTGCCCATGTGTATTGCTCCATACCTGCTTCATCATTAAATAGATATGAGCAATGCATTACCACAGCTAAAGCAAGCCACCTTCCTGCTTTAAGTCAAAATAATTATGCGCAAAGAAGTGTTGTCGCTGGTAAATAATGGCTGTGAATGAGACAAGTGATCTAGGACAAAAATTAAACTTTAATTTATGCCAAATAGCATTTTCAAACCCATCTGCATGGTCTTTATATAACAGAGCCAGTTGTAAATGCCCTCATAAATTTTTTAAATACACTCAAGTTGGGATGAGGTGTCGGGATGCTACAGAGCTGAGAGTGTGTGTTAGTGAAACACAGTCTCTCAGAATTAGTTTCATGTTAAACAAGCAATTAATTTTAGACTTAGAAATGCATGAACACAAACTACTAAGCAGTACTAGATTTTAAATATGTGGTACATCTGTAATTTTAATGTTTTTTTTTTCACTCATTAAAAGTTAGCATGTATTTTTGGAATGCATAATAAATTGTCTGAAATATCCAGTGATATAAAAAACAATAATGTTTCTAATATAAATATTAAAAATACTGCTGATTATAAAAATGGAGGCTAAACTGATGAATATGCACCCAAAAAAAATTCAATTTGCTGAAAATGTATTTAGGACATTCAATGCGTAGATGAGATTTTGGGCAAATTAGCAAATTAGATCAGTGGATCTTCAACAGTAAATGGGTGCCAGCACAGTGAGAGTTCAAACAGCTAATAAAAACTTATCAATGAATAATCCACAGGACTTCAGTTCATCCGTTAATATCTTGTGAAGCAAAAAGCTACATGTTTGTAATAAATAAACCTGTAATTGAGGCTTTTTAACTTTAAACTGTCTCTTCTGACCAAAATACAAGTGCCTTATAAATGTTGTCAAGTCTGTGGTTTTCCTGTGGAATTAGTCTATTTTAAAATAGACCAATTTCCAGTTGTTTTACAAGTCCGTTGGTTGAAGCAACCCCAAATATGTAATATTTAGTTCCTGAAATGTACAATTTACTAGAAAAACCCCATCAAAAAAAATTTTTTTTAATCGGTATTTTACTTGAAACACGACTGGGCTAGTATAGCAATTGGGTTGGTTCTATTTTGAAAACTTGGCAGCCCTGTCGATGATCAATATTGACGTTTCCTTCAGCTTGTGAAAAGTACATCCAATTTTGTCCTCTCGCCAAAATCCACCAGGCATGTTTGTTTAGAATGTGTTCACCCTTATAAACTGTCCTTGATCTTTGCATATTCCTCTCCTGATTCAGGCTTTTTCAATGGAGAAAGCCATATAATAAATAGACAACAGGAAGCAACAAACTAAAGTTGTGTCATGGCAAGAAGCAGAGGATTCAAGTGCAACGTTTATTAATAAAGACAATCAAATTAAAGTTCAAGAAAGTGAGAGTCTTTGGTTGGTAGTACAGGGACAGCAATGGGTATCCACGAATGGTGAGATCCTCGGAGTCTGCTCAAATGAGACGGAAAAGAGCCAGAGAGACCCTGGAGATAGAGCGTAACGGCCTGGAGACAATACAGAAGGAACATCTCAATTAGCCCATCCACGCTCAGACACACCCAGTAATTAGTACACTTCCTACTAGGAGCGCCTACACTTTTTGACCAACAATGTAGATAGAAGGCGATTGGCTTTAGCCTTGGTGCGCTCCCCCACCCGGAGTAAAGTCTGTCGAGCTCTAGTCCACGTGAGTGACACCTCTGGACAAAGGTGTAGTCAGAGGGGACAGTGACTTCGTATCCCATATGGGGAAAGAGAGATGGCTGGTAACCTAAGCTACACTCAAACGGTGAGAGGCCCGTGGACGACACTGGATATGAGTTATGCGCATACTTCACACATGACAGTTGCTGACACAAAGAAGTGGGACTCAAATCTCAAACATCGCAACACCCTCTTGAGACACCCTCTGGTTGGCCTGCTTAGTTTGACCATTAGTCTGATGATGGAAACCTGAAGACAAACTTACGGTCACCCCCAGTAAATGACAAAACTCTCTCCAAAATTTGGACACCAACTGGAGACGCCTGTCTGAAACCACATCTACCAGGAGGCCATGAATGCGAAAGACGCGATCCACAACATTAACTGATATCTCCTTGTCTGAGGGCAATTTGGGAAAGGGAATAAAACGAGCTGCCTTCAAGAACCGGTCCACTACGATAAAAAAAAAAATATGAATTGCCCGGGGCGGGGCAGGAGTGCAATGACGAAATCTAGAGCAATGTGGGACCAAGGTCTCAAAGGGACCAATAGCGGTTGAAGTAACCCCTCTGGAGGTCAGTTGGAAGTCTTACCATGAGCACAAACTGAACAGGCCAAAACAAACTCTCGGATGTCGCGAGCCATGGCACGCCACCAGAATCATTGTTCAACCAGAAAATTTGTGTGACCAATTCCTGGATGTCAAGCCACGTTGGAAGAATGACCCCATCGAATTATGCCTGACCTTAACCTCTCTGCCTTGACAAAAAGTCCATTCAGCGTCTGGAGCACTCACCTGATGTGTTGAATGCGGACCAAATGGTACGTGTTACGCAAATCCAATTTGGTGAAGACGGATGCTGCCTGCAACCTTTCGAAAGCTAAAGACATCAACGGCAAAGGATAAGTAATCTTTACCATGATCTCAATGCAAGGTCTCAGAGAACCATCCTTCTTCACGACAAAAACCCCCCTGCCCCTGCTGGAGAAGGAGAAGGATCCCTGCTGCTAGAGAATCAGGAATGTATTTCTCCCTTTCAGGAGTAGAAAGCAAATGTAGTCTGCCTTTAGGCGGAGCAGTATCTGGAACTAAATCTATAGCACAGTCGTAGGGACAATGTCGAGGAAGAGAAGCAGCTCTGGACTTGCTGAACACCTCCTTCAGGTTGGGGGTACTCCTTGTGCACGCTTAAGAGGTTCACCAACTCACCCTGCCACAAAACACCAGTGACAGGGGAACAAGCAAACACAAGGCATAACATTTTTCGCCCCCATGTCAAAATGCAGTTCTCACTCCAATTCAGCGTAGGACCATGTTTAACAAGCCAAGGATGACCCAATACTATGGATGCCAGTGAAGAGTCTGTGAGGTAGAACATAATCCATTCAGTGTGATTGCCTGAAGTGACGAGAGACAGTATAGGCGTTGAGTGAGTGATACTGGGTAGTGACTGTCCATTGAGAGCTCTGACAGAGATCTGTTGCCTCAGTTGAACAATGGAAATGTGAAGGTGTCTGGCGAGTGCAATGTCCGTAAAATTACCTTCCGATAAGAGTGCTTCCCTTGTAATCCTGGGCCGCCCATTGCAGCCTTACCAGGATGAGAGTGCTGATTGAGGGTTTTTGTCACATGTCACTCTACTTGACCGCAGCATCAGTCCTGCAGTCAAGCTCAACCTTTACTGGGCATTGCAACAGGAGATGGTTCGTGGCTCCGCAATAGAGACATAACCCTCTTCTCTGCCAATGTTCTTTCTCCTCCCAGGAAAGCCAAGCTCTCCCGACCTGCATGGGTTCGATGTTACTGATCGAGTTCCTTGCCCTAATAGAGAAATACTTGAAAAACCCTGAAGCTGACTGATGGGAAGACTGTTGATTGCACTGTTGTAAGCGTGAGTCCACGTGCAAGGCTAGTCCCTCAAGACCCTTACTACTCTCCGGCAAATCTGATCGATCTCCCTTGTGGATGCGATCAGCCAGCCCATGCAGGAAGATGCCCTACTGTGCCTCCTCATTCCATCCACACTCTGAACACTCGGAATTTGATGGATTAATCTGAAACCGTACACATTGGCAGAGTTCAGCGAGTCTTCTGGCCGCCTCATGCCCTTGCCACTGTTTGCCTTCAACTCTGATGACAGCCGCTGGAATGAGTACCACGAATAAGAGTCTCTGAGTGTTAACAAATGACAATAAGTAGCGAGCGTGAACGAGCCACAGCTGATCTCAGTTAGCCGATCCACGCTCAGACACACCCACTAATTAGCACAGACACAATGTTTGGTTGAGACGATGAACCTATGAAATGTGACAAGTTGAAGAAAAATGTCTTACAGATGGATTTGTTCCATACACACATACAGCTTTTTACTTCACAAGACGTTAATTAATGAACTACAGTCATGTGGATTACTTACTGATACTTTTATTTATTAGCTGTCTGGACTTTCATTCTGACGGCACCCATTCACTGCAGATGATCCATGGGCAAATTATGTAATGCTACATTTCTCCAAATCTGTCCTAATAAAAAAACTAAAAAAATCACCAACATTTTGAAAGGCCTGAGGGTGTCAGTTTTCAGCAAAGTTTCATTTTTGGGTGAACTGTTCCATTATTATCAGCCCATGGGATCTGCATTGAAATGTTTAAATGTCACATTCATTACAACATATTATTAGACAGACAAATCAAACAGGACCTTTTGTATTCAATTACTGACTTGCACTTGTCCCTTGCTGTTAGAATGTGTTTGTTATGGAAATAAGAAAATTCTAAAATTAATACAATATACATAAAGATATAAAATCTGCGATACAAAAGCATGATTTCCAACTGAAAATAAACAAAGACTGCTGTCATTAAACCAAAAAAGAGACATTGTGTCATTTTTTCAGTTCAGCTTTGCACTTAAATTATTATACCATAATTTGTAAGAAAACTGTGTTCGGTTAGAATCAAAATGCAAAATAGAAACATTTGCACTAAATATCATTAAACCTAATAGTTATGCGCACATCAGCGGTGCCCAGGGAAACTGTTGTTGTTGCTGTTTTCCCCCATTTTCCACCCTTTTCTTACACTTTTGTGCCACAGCCGTGCAGCGCAAGTGTACAAAGTTGCCAAGAATTCATTCACTGTTTAATTGCCCCCTTAGGAGGCAGGTGCCGGGTTCAATCCCATCGAATTCTGGTATAATGAGTGCGAATGATGATGCCGGTCCAGCTTCACAGAAAGGTCACACTATAATCCTCTTTTACAGAAACAAATGAAATTAATGAAAGCACTCTGTCTCACTCTGGGGTCCAGGAGTTAGAAGTCTAGCTTGAACCCCTCCCTGAGTGTTTGTGATCCAAACAGCACTCAAGACTGATGGAATCAACAAATCACATTAGTTAGTTTAATAGCTGAGGATGTTACAGTTGCAGAAACTTTCAAACGAATGTTTGTAGCACAAACCGACAATGAGCACAAATCGCATTATTTAGAGAATAGGAAACTGTAATTGAATTATTGATGCTCGTCGTCTGCGCAGCGAGCAGTTTAAGATGTGTAAGACTCCAAACAATCTATAAAAGTTGCCTCTCAGAAACTTTAATCAATAGCCTCAGACACAATATCTTGAATATTTAGAGTGTTCATAATATTATCAGTAAACAAAATGCTGATGGGAAAAAGTGAAGACGTCTTCATAATGCTGCCTTTGCAAGCTGCTTTATTGTTCATTGTTTGCAAAAAAGCAAACAGAGTGTTTTGAACATTAGTATACATTTATGTGTGTGTATGTGTATGTGCACGTGCATACAGTATGCAGCATATATGGTCATAGTGAGAATTTTACTGCAAGTTATGCTTTTCATGTATGTAATAGTCTTCTCATGTAAGTGCTTATAAAATGTCACCTGGAGTCATTATGATGTTATACCCTAACATTATGTTCATGAACCTACATCATTACAGTGTTCTAAACATGTAAAACATACAACCAATAAAAATCTAATGCATTACACAAGCAGACAGATGGTGTGATGAATTTCCGTAGTTACAGTAAAAAGCATAAACTTATCAGAAATTTTATAAAATTTGCTGCACAGGCCAACTGCTTAAAAGTATGGCGAAAAAGAACCTGCTTAATGGCAGTACTAAAAAAACATTTTAAAGTACAAAACGTCAAGATAGCCATCACAAGAGGTACCCATCAAATGCATCAAGCACTGTGAATATGAACACCTTCTGTTTCAAAACCTAGTGAGCTGTCTGACTAACTATCTGTTAACTTCTAATGAAACCCCATAACTCACACAAATAAAGTGGTACTCATCTCACAATTGATTAAAAAAGAGTTTGACTTTATCATGTTGTTAAACTGATGCACTCTAATAAGCATGAAAATATACAACACTATAATAATCAAATTTAATTACATATTTTTATTAATACCATTGAATGTGTGAATATTCTATATTGTCATGTTTTTAGTCAACATAGGCCAGGGGTGTGCATTGTTGGTCCAAGAGCCACTTTACTGCAGATTTAGCTCCAATTCCAATTAAAAATACATGAATCATATTCTTATAGGCATACTACAATCATAGCTAAACTCTATAGGACAGTGGCCTTTCAGTATAGAGTCTGGAAAAATATGCAACCTAATTCCAATTCTATTTACATTTTTGGCCAAAATGTACCTATTTGTGCAATTTATTGCAGGTTCCAGCTGAAATGATCATTTACACAACCATTTTTATTCAGATTATCAATAAATAAAATGAAAAAACTGAACTTCAGTGTGAATGGGCCTTAATTTACTGTACCCTTCACCAAGAGTTTTACTGAATCGCATTCTGACCAATTATAACTGAGAATCTGCCATTTTGACAGAATAGCAGATTAATGTTTATAAACTTAAAAAATGGTGTGTACAAGCTTCAATCAGAGACTGAAACAAGACACCTTCTAATGTTCATTCGTGTTTATTTCATACTTTAACTAGTAGAGAGGAAGAGATGATGGGTACATGTGCTGCTTAAAGGAATTAAAAGGTGTACATGACTTTCTTCTTTCAGATGAACACAGTAAGTTTTTTTTTTTTTTTTTTTTTTTTTTTAATTTAGTAATTAATTTATTTTGAAGCTCCATAAATTGCATATATTCATGTTAAAACTAAGCTATACGCCTGTGACTTGATGTATACATAAGCCACATTTGTGACGTAAGCTCAGAAGAGAATAGATGAACGAAGGATAGAGCTATATTAAACAGCAAGTAAAATGTCAGAGGCTTTTACTGTAAGAACAAACAAAAAAAAACAACTGTGTTTGTCTGAAAAAAGAAAATTATAGATTATAAAAGTAAATTATGGAGTACTTGTCATTTTTGGGCGAACTATTCCTTTAAACTGAGGTGCTACAGCAAAATGGTACACAATTGGCATTTATTGTTTGGAATTCTCAAAAAATTACTTGAAAATTTATCCTTTGTTTCATACCAAAGTAACTTGCTTTGTCTTGTCTGTTGATATGTTGTCAATGGCCTCATTACTTCACAATGTATTTTTCACTGCGTGGGAACATGAAGTGATGTGAGAGCAGCATGGCTTGTCGGATGCAGCAACTAAGAGGGGTCTTTGCAAAGGGTTAATTCCAATCAAGTGTTTACAATTTCATGTCACATCCCAAGCTCATTCCATTCCCAGAAACTTACTGTAGTTGAAATGATGCAGTCCATTGTCAATGTTGCCATTAAGCATTAACTGATATTGAAAATGTGAATTGGGGAATGTAGTGTGACTAGTGTGTTTGATGAAATAACCAATGGGGGCTTTGGGGTCCATATTTACCATCCCTGACTCATTACCGACGTTATGGAAAGCTGCTAATTTTAGATAATGTCAGACACTTCTCACCAGGATTGCGGGTATTCAGAGACAGATGCACGGGTTGTATGTGTGCGTTTGCGTGTGTTGGGTTCGATTGTGTGTTATGGGGCAAGAAGCGCTTGGCGCAATTCCTGTTCCTCCCAGCATGCCGCGGAGCAGACATAAGCCACCTCCATCTGCCTATCACTGTACTCCTCCCTCCATCCCAAATGACAGATAAACACACACGATGTTTCATTTAAATCATCAGTTTATTACTGCTCTGCTTCCTAATTAACGCACAAGAGTGTAATGGATCTGTGACCGAATGCTGCACATTCAATACAGTGGCTCTGATGGCTGTTCTGAGATGGAGGAGTGGGCTTGTAACGATACTGTCGAGACCTGCTGGTTTCCAGAACTACTTCCGTGCAGAAGCTGCGCAGTGAACTTTTCAACTTAAATGTAAACAAAGAAGATGATGAACAAAACAGCAAAGGCGCCATTAGCTACAATTAGCAAAACAACGGAGACTTTATTTTTTTTCTGCAAACAGACTATTTTCACACAATCTGCTGTGTCGTGATGCGCTGCATAGAAACACACGCGTTCAGCTGAGCGAAATAAGTCGTTTTACCAGATTAACAGGTTTTTGGTTATTTAGCGAGAGCTAAATATAGCGCTTACAACACCTGAACAACACTCGTTTAAGGAAAAAATAGCAGCACTCCTCGCAAATACACCTTATCAAGTCACCGCAACCATTTTGTTTTCATGTTTAATCAGGGTGCTAAGTGGTTTCAAGTCTCCGGTGTAACAGACCGTGTTAAATCCATGCCCGAGATTTAATGAGGGCATACATTTATCCCTGCCTCTGAGTGTGAATTTTAAACACCTTAAGAAGTGCACACATGCTCTATATCAATTCAACGTGCCAAAGGATTTCATTTGCACATTTTCAGGGAAAGTACGGTCTGTGGAGGTTAAAAAAAAAAAGAGAGAGAAAAAGCTCAGGGCAAATTTTATAGCAGGTGTTCAGCACACAGCAAGTACAATAATTGTTCTCAGCATCCAGTCAGGCACTACAGAGCTAATATTATTTTAATGTGGTGATTAAATATATTTACAATAAAGTGTACACTTTATTTGTTTAGGAAAATGAAACTTGGGCTTGGCAGTGTGGTAATAAAAAAAATTATAGTGTAAAAGATAAATAGGGCTGTTAGTCGATTAATACTTTTAACTGACATTAATCAAAAGATATGTTTAGTAAATAAGTTTACAAGTTTGTCTATATAACTATTTTTTTATATAAAGGCACTAATCAAATAGAAAAGGCAAACTTACAAAATATTTTTATATTTATTAATATACTGCAAGAATGCATTAAATCTATCAAAAGTGATAGTAACAATGTTTGTAATGTTAAAATAAATTTTAAGCAGCCAACTGTTCCCCAATTTATGAAGGATCATGTGACAATGAACACCCTAGTCATGATGCTGAAAATTAAGTTTTGCATCACTAGAATAAATACATTTTTAATAGCAAATAGTTAGTACTTTTTAATTAATTAATTATTACTGTTTTACTATATTTTTGATCGATTAAATGCAGCCATGATAAGACTTTCCAAATGTTCTGAAAACAGTAAAATAATATATTACTGACCCTAATGTTTCGAAGGGTAAACTGTAAACTGTATGTAATCAAAATAAAGATAGAAAGCCATAACTTTTAAAAATGTTATTATTTCTATTGCAAAAAATTGCAACTTAAATAACATACTAACAAAAGCAACATATAAAAAAATTCGAAATGACAAAAATTTGACTTCTCTCAGAGAGGAGTCTTGACAGATAGGTGCCGTCCTGTTAACCTTTTCAACAGTCAAAAGTGTTGAGTAATGATAATAGTTAGATATTAGCCCTTATCCATATGGAGTCCAGATGGCCCCACTGCCCTGGCCTTTTTGACAGTGTCCTTAACCCAGCAACAGCAGCCACGTATGGACATCAGTCAAGGTGAGTGCTTACATATGCGAAAGGTAACACCGTACCATACGGTCAAGAGTTGACGCATCTTGAGACCTGTTCCTTGTATATACACCACCGGGTAATCACGGTGCAGCCCAGACACTGTCAACACGCATTACAATATAATCATACAATACCCATTATAGTGCCTGCAATGTAAACACAATAAAGGCGAGGAGGTGATACCCCGCTCTTCACCTCCGCAATATTGGAGAGATGTAGAGTATTCCATCACCTAACTAAATAAAAGAAGAGAAGTGGAAGCTCATAGGGTAGTTAACTTGTCAGAGTAATCTGAGTGCAACCCCGCAGGGAGCCGGCCAGTGGCATTTTCTCTGCCGTTTGTTAGAGGAGAGTGAGTTTACATTTTGATTTAATAAGGCCCAAAGGCATGACCCAAACAAGAATCAATCTTTATGATGGCAAAGAAGACATACAGCACTGACTGATAAAAAAGTGTGTCTGAAATATATACGCTATTGCAGTATTTGTTAGTCACTTAGGGGATAGTTCATGCGAAATTAAAAACTTGTCATAATTTATTCATGTCATGTTGTTCTAAACCTGCATGACTTGAATTGCCAAAGATGACCAAAGTTGGCCACTTATATTAATTGTATTAAAGTTAACAATGACGCAAAAAGCACCATAAAACTGGTCCAAATTACAAAATTTAACTCTACTGTACTTTCATTATGTGTGGGTTAATGGACCATTCTTTTAGATCCTAAAATAACAGTAGAGAGGTTTGAAATTAGATGAATGTGTAAATAATGCCAAAATGTTTATTTTTGTGTGAACTTTCCCTCACTCGTACCAATATTTGCCCTAAAAGCTGAAACATCGATAAACAGGAAGATAAAGACAGATGCCTGTACATTGGTTATTAAAGTTCAAATTGTTTTCAGGCTTTATTCTTGATTTGCTCGACCGTAAACTAAGCTCTTTATTTCATCCTGTCCACTGATATTGCGGCACTGCAAAGGTCATAAATTACAACAATATCACAAAAATAATCTCACCATATTTCCTGATAGGTCAGAGGCTCAACCACAACTGTCAGCAATGCTTCACAAGAGCAAACAGCCCTTTATAAATATTGCTTTAATACAATGTAAATCTAAGATTTTGAGAAATTATATAATTTATTCTAATTCATCAGATTCTGAAATCATAGAAAGTGAAGATTAAGATCCGTATTGGATGACTGCCTTTGTAAACAATCTGTAGACTGCCACCATATGGATTTACAACAATTCAGCATCTCTTATTATATTCCCAAGCTTGTCTGAAATTGCTCTCACCACCATTTCTGGGATATCCATAATTGATTTCAATCTGGCCCAAATGTACTTCTATTTCGAAATAATTTTGCAGCACATTGGTTTTTGATTGGCTGTCTAGTCAGCATTCCTGGATTGAGCCACACCTAATCCGCAAAATATTGAATCATAAATATTGAAACATTTGTTGGTGAATAACTAACGAAAAGTAATGAAGAGTAATTTTACATTTTTTAAGTAGTATGTCGGTAGTTCAGTGAACACATTCACCTCAACAACCCTCCCTGTCACTCATGTATAGCGCAATAAAACAGTGTCCATTGTAGTGAATTCGTAATAGTGAATCTTAAATGAACACCAAATTTCTTCATCATAAATCTTTCTTACTCATACATTATAAAAAGTCCTATTCATTCTAGTCTAATAATTTAAATATACAAATGAATAAAATGATCTTAACTAATGGTAAGTAATGAACCTTTTTGTAAAATCTTACCCTTAACTACACTTCCAATTATGAAACACCTTTTAAGTATTTTGGTATTCCCTTTATGTTCACATTGAAAAAATCCCCCAAAACAATTATTTGTTCTACAGTTCGTTTTTTGCTCTAGGTATCCCCGCCTACCTTGAAATCTCATTGGTTCAAAAATCCCACTATATGTGAGAACTTCAGCTAAAAACATATATAGCCTAGTTTCATCGTGCAGGACTCAAATCGCTCATCCTTAGAAACTATGGTGTCATGCCTGTTTAGGACACGGCATCACAGGCGTCACTGTCATGAAATGCGAAAGATAAAGAAAGGCAATAATACAACACACAGCTTGTCATGTTCTTCCTTCGTATGATTAAGCTGGAAACGTTGCCCTCTTCATGAAAGGCCTCTTCAAATAAATTTCTATCATGTGTTTTTATCAGGTGAAAGGGCCACGGACTGAAGGTTCACTAGGAAGGCGCTATATTGCCTGGGATAAGATTAGAAGATTACTGGCCTTGACCTTCTTTAATGGCACTCCATCATATTTACCAAATGGCGTTATTTGCGCGACTCCTGCTTAGCAAGAGACGAACTGGCAACAACAAAGCCGTCAGCTCTCAAGGGTGTACTGTCGAGACGGAAGAATCCAGCGCAAACAACAGGGAGATTTCATCACATGCACGCATTACAGCTCTTCTGAGAACGACAAAAACAGGACGACTGCTTTTCAAAATTGGCATATCTTGATTTACACGATCGGGCCTAACGCTGAGTGGGCTTTTATCTGCTTTTTTTTAGCGCAGTCACCGGATTCCAGGTTGCCGGGGCGTAACCGCCTGTTGTCCTGTCAGACCCCGGTAATACAGCGTGAGCAATGCAAGACGCAATCCGGTTAAATACCTGGGTGACAAATAAATGTATTGTAAAAGGGGAATTAATTCAGCGCTTGTACGACATGTGTCCTTATGACAAATAAGGGGGACATTTGTCAGTCTGTAGCACAGATGGCCCCGCTAGAGCACTTGACAAATTACCCCCACCTTGCCTTTACTGGTCGCTTGAGCGCGGGGAGCCGAGCGATGGCATTGTTAATCTGCAGCATTTGGCAATTCAAACTGCTTTCCTCCTGCTCGACGGAGAACTGCCTTGCTTTTAATGACCTTCAAACTGTCTTCTATTATTCATGCCAAACATCCCGGCAAGCATTCTGGTGCTAATAACTAATTAAGCTACAAATGACGAGCCTTTTGGATTGCAATACCATACATTGGTGTAAATATTTTATGTACTTGGGTTGTTACGTTGCTTAATCCCCACGCTCACTGGCTTGTTACTAGAGCTGCGTTTGGCGTTTTATGACCAAGCCTCTGGTTCTCTTGGACAGGTCATTCCCTTCGGTGTTAGATGATAGCGTGGATAACCTCAGGGAATGGCTGTTTAAATGGGTTTAAGAGAGATGCGACTGTATATGTAAGAGTGTTAAACGGCACTTCAAAGAGCAGAAATGTCCTTAGACTGTCTATAGCATGCACTCATAAATTGTTAATAAGACAAGTTATTGCACTATTGCTATGAAGAAGGGAAACTGCATTTAGGGCACTGTAAAGATACAGAGATTCCTCTACAGCATTGGAAGAAGGAGGAATAATGTTAAGCATTAATGCTGCCAAATTAAATGGGATAGCTCATTCAAAATTCAAAATTATTTTGGCACTCTACATATACACTTGTGTTGAGATGTTGGGGGTCAATGTGTGAAAAAAACGTTCTTTATTGGCATCACTGTTTCCACAAAGAACCTTTTAGTTTTTGTCTATCCTTTGCATGTATTTATCTAATGAGTTACTGTTTTCTCACTAGATTCGATTTGTACAAAATAGAATATATATATATATATATATATATATATATATATATATATATATATATATATATATATATATATATATATATATATATATATACATACATACAGACATTAATACACTAATTTGTATGTTACTTGCACAAAAGATTTATAATATATGTATCAACTCATTTTTTAAACATTTTCAAGAATTTGCCAAGTAAACCACACATTTTATTACCTTGTCACAATTATTCCATAGATTATCCCTACATGTATTTTTTTTATATGATGCCATTATTTATTTCTTTTTTAAACATGCACATTCTCTATTATATTCTCTGAGATTTTTTCCTATATTATGCTGTCCACTCTAGGATTGGTTATTTGTACTGCCATAGACATCTGCTTGTTATTGTGATTTGGCCCTTGTCCATGGCACAGTCACTTAATGAGGTGTGGCTGACCATGTGTTCCTGATTTATCAAGAAAGAATGATGAATACGATCCTCCTCACTGTGTAATTGGCTTCATTTTACATTTGGGTCTTTAAATACATCAGCTGCTCTGTCAGGATCAACACAATGGGAGGATTTTGCTGGAAAAAACAGTAAGTGTCCACTGATAACAAAGTGTTTTTAGCAAGCAACCCACTAGGAATTGTACAAATTGTATAAAAATCCCCAAATCTAAAGCATTATTTCAACATACTGGATTATTGTGATTTAGTGAATACGATGCAATTGTTCAGTGAATCTGCTGTGTGGTTTTTAACTGTTCCCTACCTAATTAAGCATCCCATCAACATATATGCTTTTGTAAAGAATCGCTACACGGATAGATTGACACTGCAATGATTTCTGAACTCAGAAAACCGACTCCAGATAAGAGCTGTGTGTCTCGTCTACGCGTCCCCTTGAAGTCATTCGCCACCTCTTTTAATTGACTATGCATATATCATTAATTCCTAATTAGCTTTTAGCAGAGCACTGCCTCTTCATCACTGATAAAAGGATATTTAAATGGCACAAATCAAATGGGTATCTTCTCTTTAAAGAAAAAGAAGATTTATTATTTTTCACTTCATCCTAAAAAAATTTTATGGATGACGTAATATGACTAATACAGTGTTTGGACTGACGAGATATCGACCACTGATGCTTTATGTTGTAATACTTTTCTCAATGTGTAAGTGTGGATTATTGTGATTTATATCAAATATGTCATATTATATATAGTTGTGCTCAAAAGTTTACATACCCCTTGCAAAATTTGCTAAATGTTATTTGAAATAATAACTGAAATAAGTTATTTTTTTTCATTTAGCAGCGTAATTTTATGTGGTACTTATATTTAGTTCTGAATAAGCTGTTTCATATAACAGATGCTTACATATAATCCACAAGACAAAAAAATACTAGGGATGCATTGATCCGATACTTGGGATCAGTATTGGATATGATAAGGTAATTTTCTGAGGATCAAGCTGGTCATACTTTTTCGTGCGCTATATGTCAAGTGTTGTGAAGCTACACATTTAAAAGAAATGTGTTTTAATTTTAAATATACTGTATATTTTACAACAATACAAATGAGCAATTTGTAACATTTTACCAGATTTAGTCCTACCCTTTTACTGTTTGTAAATAAAAATGTTTCATTAGATTTGATTAAATTATTGTGCAAACCCATGGTTTTTGTAGAGTATCCTTTGTTGTCAAATTAACCACTACCTGTATAATAATAGCCCAGTATTTCCATCATAGATTATGATGATAATGTTTTTCATTTATTTTTTATTAAAATTAAGTTGTCTATATTTAGTAGATTGTGTTTAAAACACAAAAGAGTGATGATCAGGTCAACAAAAAGAAGGATTGGATCGGTATCGGCAGATACTTCGAATTTTCAAGATCAGATCGGATCGTTTCTGAAAAAAATGGTATTGGTTGCATCTCAAATAATAACAGAATTTATAAAAAAGAGCCCATTCAAAAGTTTACATACCCTTACCTTTAATACTATGTGTCATTTCCTGGATGATCCACAGCTGTTTTTCTATTTTGTAAAAGTTTTTCCCTTGTTGATCCTGAGCAATTCAACAGCCTTCAAAAAACTCCTCCACCTTCTTTGGTTTTCCAGCATTTTATGCTTATTTGAGTCATTTCCAACACTGACTGTATTGAAAAATACACTATATTGAAATATAGTGTGTGTGTGTGTGTGTGTGTGTGTGTATATAAATATACAACTGAGGGACTATTACAAAAGGTGGAAACATACTGATGCGCAAGGAAGCCACATAATGCATAAAGAGATGGAGGGTGTCAAAATTTTAAATTGGATCATCGGGGTAAATTGTACTTATTTTGTCTTTTGGGAAACGGGTTTTTTCTGTAGCTTTTCTGTCCAGTTGTAAGTGTAAAAAAATGCAATATATTGCCTTCTTGAGCACCAGGAAATGTTTTCACCTTTTGTAATAGATGTGTACGAGTTCTTCAGTCCTCAGTGTGAAAATACGGATCTTGAAATCGAACAGTAACTTTTGGAAAGGGTTCAAATATGCAGAAAATTCTGGAAAACCAAAGAATGCGCAGGAGCTGGAGGACCAACAAGGAACTCATGATCAACTATCTCAAAATAGAAAAACATCCATGGATCATCCAGTAAATTACATATAGTAATAACATCCAATAGTGTAAACTCCTGAATGGGGTCATTTTTATAAATTCAGTTACTAGTTTGTCTTGTGAAGTATGTAAACATCTGTTATGTGAAACTGCTTATTCATGACAATACTAAATAATATATAAAATGCGGCTTTCATGTTCCCCCTATTTATGCACAGTATACTGTATTCATGATTTTAGGTTAGACAGTGACTATATTCCAAGTAACTTCTATCTAATTAATTATTTAATAATTTTAATATATTTTATTAATAATGTATATATTCCATGTAGTCTCTCAGATCGCATGAGGTCATAAAAAAGAGAAATGCACCACTGCATATAAAACTATTTTAAAAAGTATTTCACACCACAGGGTCTGTCATCACAAAGAGATGTTGAAACACTCAAAGGGCAATATTTGCAATTTCATAACACTAGGACCTTTTTATTACTCCATGAAGCGACACCCTAGGTTCCTCAGCCAATCCACAGGAGGGCCATCATTGAGGAGCTTTGTTGATGTAAAAGAGGAACACCCAGCTGATATTCACTTTGAACATTATGGTAGAAAGGATCTGGTCCACCCTGCTCAAAGTTGCGCAAAATACAAGACTGGAATGTAGAATCAGACGTCCATGTGCTCCAGTTCTTGAGTCAGAATTCAGAGAGAGCCTGAAGCATGTAAGCATTCTTACTAAAGATTGCATCAGAAAACAATAGCGCTTCAGTTGGTGGGAAAGTCTCCTTAGAGGAAAAAAGAAACCTAGATTGGCATGCTCTCATTCACCTTTTAAGAGTGAGCCATGCTTGGAACTCGAAACATTTGATTTCCCTACCAAAACCAGTGAAGTCTAGTTCATCTGAACCAGAATTGACTCTTTTGCTCGATACTTGCAGCATCGACTTTTTACACGATGTTACAACGATGTTAAAAGCACTGTTGGGAATGATACCATGGCTAACCCCGTTTCATTCTGGCAAGAATCGAGACATGACTTTCATTTCGATCAAGTATGTGGTCCATGATAAAAACACACACAAAACGCAAAGAAATCCTTAGCGGGAGCCTAGCAATGGTCTTGAAGAGCTGTAACAAATCATTTAACCTTGACGTATCATCGACCAAAACTACTTTATTCCTAAAGATGTTACGAGAAGTTTAAAAAAGACAAAGGGCTGTGAGATAATGATCTCATTAAACTGTTCAGTGAAACATCTCCTTGATTGCCTGAGAAATAGGCTCAAAAAATAAAGGATAGACTTCACAAAGAGGAATGATGAGGTTGCTTTCCAATGACTCACTTTCCAATGAATTTTTAAATGACGGAGTACACATGCCACCTCAAAGAAAACAGATCATCCGACAGCTCAGGCCTTATGAATTATACAAACCTCCCTCTCGTCAAGTATCCTCCAATTCTTTCATTAAAACTCTGACTTTAAATGCCTTAAAAAGCCTTAAAAATGTTTTGTTGGTAACTTGGACATTGCATTCAGAGTGGATATTTTTGATGCTGAGATTGTTCGTTTTGGGATGCTTTGGGAAAATCAATGACTATGAAACCAATCGAATTTGATGACCGGCTTGAAAATCTTAGGCACAAGGACATTAAATGAGGAATATATGACTTTAACAGTAAGGCTGCTGTAGAGGTAATGCTTTTAACAGCTGAGATTACATTTTAGAGTGGTGTATAAAAAAAGTCAGATTGATGATTAACTTTGCTTATTTAAACTAAATCATTGACCTTTTCACTACTAGCAAATCTTGGGTATTGATTGGGTGTTTTGCTAAAGAAACTTTTTTGCTCCAGCCAATTACCTTCTGTTTGGTATTCCGTCTTCTATGAAGACTTGAGCAGAATCACAAGAAGTGAACAAGCCAATCAAAAAGGTCAGCCACGAGTAAAAAATAAATAAATAAAAATGATGTTTCTTGTCCATCAAAATAATTTCCTATAATATATTTCATATTTGTCCTTAATTGCAGCCCAAATTATACAAATACGTTTTCTGTTCAATATTATTTGGATATGAGTGGAAAGAGGATCCTTTGGGATTAGAGCTTAAAGCACTTTAGTGTTGGACTGGCTTTCTAGAAGATGGTTAGGCCGATGGGCTAAACTTCAACTAAACCTGCTTAAGCCAGCAAAGACCACCAAACTGTTTAAGGCTGGTTTAGTTGTTACATAAAATGTTATTCAGCAAGCAATGCAATACACTGATAAAATATTACTTGATAAAATTTTACTGTACATTTATGTCATATGGACATCGACTTGACATAGACGCCACTGATAATCTAACTAAATGAAGAGCTCACTTGCCAAAGCCGGTAACTAAATTTCTTTTAAAAAAATTAGCATGTCTTTCCAAAGTGAAAATAGACTTATCACGTGACTAGAATACAGCGCTCTGATTCGCTAAAATGGAATTGTTGGCATACAGGCTTTTTTTAACAAAAGATCATGCTATATGCGGAGAATTTTTTTTTTTGTTTATCGGTTTTGCAAATGAACTCTTCAAATATAATGTTAAAATTAATAGAAATGTTGAAAATAGAAACATACCTTTTCTGTAAAGCCTTTTTTGCAACGATCATGAAAAGAGCTATACAAATAAACCTGAAATGAACTGAAATTAATTAAATAAAAACTTTTTACATTTTGTTCTTTCAAACTTTTTATGGCAGAATACTGAAAAATATATGACATTTCACACAAAAATATTTCTACACTGATAATAAGAATTTTTTCTTAATTGCAATTAATTTTATATATATATACATATATATATATATATATATATATATATATATATATATATATATATATATATATATATATAAACAAAATAGTAAACAGTTCTTTTAAATTGTATTAATATTTTACAATATTCAACTTCAATTCAAATTTTTAAGAAGTTAAAGACTCTAAACCTTCGAATGGTAATGTACGTAGACCTATATAAAAACCAAACCCCTTTTTCTTTTCATATATGTTGTTTTATTCCTCCACTTGTTCACAAGGAGTAAAGAGAATTCTGCTCTACCTGAACCCATTTCTACTTGACAGAGTAATGATCACTTCTTTATTCTAGCATTCAAAAGTGACCTATTATGAGCCATCTTTTTCCATTCTTTCATTCTTCTTCTCTCTCTCTCTCGTCACTTCAGTCTGAATGTGCTTCAACCTCTCTGATGACATGTGAACGACGGCAGTCTGCTTTCAAAAACCCACCATCGGGTAAATCGGCTTTCTGGAGAAATGATGGCAAAGAATGTGATTTAAACCTCATCTTGGGACCAAGCTTGGAAGCTGACTGGAGAGTTATTGAGCCCTGAGGGTAGATCCGGCCTCTGCTCTTTTGCTCTTTTGTGTTTTTTATCATATACTACAGGGACCTGTTGATTTGTATGTATAACCTATTTCACCTACAAACCCCACAGCCACTCGTACAGCATTTCAAATGGACACGCATTAAACTTATGCTTATCAGTCCGGGCAATCCAAACTAAGATAGCGTGGATACAACTGTTTGGTTTGTTTAATTTTTTTAATCTGTGACTGTCATTGAGATAATATGTTGTTTTTCACATCACATTCCTTAAAGACTTTCAAACGGATAGTACATGCAAACATAAGTTGTTTTCTTAATACAATATTAGACTGACTACATCATCAAACAAAAGTTTGGGGTCATTAAAAATTAGTTTATTTATTTATATGTTTGTTTGTTTACAGCAATGGTGCATTAAATTATTAAAAGTGTTTTTTAATATTAACAGGTTTTATTTTCGATTAAATATTGTTCTTTTAGTTTTTATTTATCAAAGAATCCTGAAAAGAAATTCACAGCTTCAGCAAAATATTCAGCAACTGATTTCAACATCAACAAAAATTTTTTTATAAAAATAAACAATAGAATATCAGTATATTAGAATGATTTCTGAAGGATCATGTGACTGTAATAATGCTTTGGCATCACGGGAATAACATTCAAACAGAAAGCAGTTAAATTGCAATAAGCCTTTCATAAATATGAGCATAATTAATTATTTTGCCATGTTATTTTACGAAACATGGGAACCAATTATATTAAGCAAGCTTGAAAGAATTGGAAGGTGTTTCTGTTGGAAAATGCACAGATATGATTTTGCAATCTGTATATGAAGTATTCAAACAAATTAACAAATCTAACTAAATATTGAGAAAAGAATTATAATAATTTGAATAATTTTGCAATTCAAAGCGGAATATTTATTCAATTGTCTCTTTGTTGCATTTATTCGATCTATATTAATAGCACAGTAATAAGCAACATTTTTCCATTTTATTTTAATACTCCTTTACAAAAAGGAGTATTAAAATATGCATATGTGCAGATGTGACTTGTGTTGAAGAAGTGATTATCAGTGACTTTTCTAGTAGTCTTCAGAAGATGCTAAATAAAGGGAGTGAATCATATCAACTTTTGTTCTTTGCTGATTCTTTTCAAGCTTGATATTTCTTCCTCACTGTTCACTTCTTTTGCGCAGAAAAACATCTGCTTGCTTCTTGTCTATTCCATAGAAGAAAGATGGTCATAGCGGCGGTTTGGAGCAACACGATTTTCGAGTGAACTATTTCTTTAAGATATGTTACTGCAGCATATACATTGAAGAAAAAGGCTTTGTCAGACTTTGACCCAGATTAAATCAAAGGATATAGTTCTCTTACCACACACACAAACAACTAATTACATGTCCAGCGCTGATATTCCCGCTGGAACACAGTTCTGCGGCGGGAGAAAATGCCGCCAGGTAGAATTTACTATAATAGCGTTATCTTCCTGCAGAAGCTTTATAATCATCACTTTACTTTTCAAGTTTACCCATACAACCCCAATTCACACACAGCAATAGTTTCACAATGCCTGTAATCAAACCTAAAGCAAAGGACAACAGAAAGCCATGATTTGAGAACAGAGATCTAGCAGCACGCAGAGGCCATTCCTCTAAACACTGGTTTGAGAAAGTGCCAAAGAAACCTTCAGAACAGAGTTTATTTTTTATTTTTTTGAACGGGGGCCAAAGTCTACAAGGACTTTTTATTCGCTAGGTTGGAATAAACAATGTTGTCACGGATGCATTACCTTTGGGAATGTATATCTACATTTAGAGGCTCTATTCTGGTAATAACACACAATAACAGTAGTTTTATAAATTATATATCTCAGTTCAAAATACCTCTATTCATAGAATATCATTCTCTTTGACTTTTTGTTATATTTAACCGTCGGAGCTGAATCAAGTATTTATTTCTCAACTGAATAAATAAACAGAAATACACTCCACCTTATGGACACATGCGATTATTCGTCTCATTTCCGTACTGAAGGATCCCATTAATTTTCAGAATGAAGTGGACAGAATCTCAACTTCTATTCCCCTCCATAATGTGTCCTGGAAAAGCAATAAAAAGAGGAAGGGGTAAGAGGCCTCGAATGAATTGATGAAGAGGAGGCTTTGATATAGAAAGAGGGGAAAGCAACCATTGTAAGGGCTTTTCTGAGGTGCACAGAGGACATTATGAGGCAGAGGGAATTTTAACAGATAGGTAAAGAAATTCTTTTCCTCAACTGTGCAGGTTATTAAACTTAAGAGTTGAAAGGTATGTCAGAAAATACACAGGTATGTCTTTTCAGATTTTGTATACTTATTCAAACAAATAAATATCATTTTCAAATGAAGTCTCTTAAGCTTGTTAAAACTGCATGTATTTGATCCTAATAAATTAATAACAGTAATATTTATTGCAATTACACAGTTTTGTATATATTTTATATATATATATATATATATATATATATATATATATATATATATATATATATATATATATATATATATATAAAATCAGTTCCTCCATGGTATGGTAATTACAATTAAATTACAAAAAGCTGTCCTTTTTATCTATGATTTAGGTGTTTAGGCTTACTGTTTCATAAATAATACATAAAAACATATATGTAATAGCCCCAAGATTTAGAATTTATATGAAAATGTATATTTATATACTTAAAAATGTCACATCTCTGGACTCTGTGTTTATTTCATGCCATGTGCTCCCTGTGCCCTGCCTTCCCTCTGTGTTAACGAACTGGCCAACGACTCCCGCTACCCGGACTGCTCTCTGCTCGAACTCTATTTCCGCGGACTTAACACCTCCAGCCAAGCGCAGCTGTCCGGGAGCGGTCCTCGAGAGAGCCTCGCCGCGTACGTCGAGTGGGTGCTGGTGTCCTGCAAATCTACAATGATGGTTGCGCCCGAGGACAACGACACCAGCCCCACTCCAGATCCAGAGCCCAAATCATCCCTTCACCGCATGGTCGAGCCCCAGCCTGAGCCCACCGCTGACACGGGGGCGGAGTCGAGCGCGACCACGGACCCATCGCCACAGAGAGCGACAGAGCCGTGAGCGTAACAGGACCCGAGCCGTATACGCCAGACCAGGTGCGCGAGCCAGCAACGGAGCTCCCCGCGGTGGAGACAGCCGACTGCGATGAGAGCGCGGAGTGGAGCTCCGCCTACTGCACATCGGCTGAGGATGAGCTGATCATCCACCTGGGGCTGCTGGATCTGCAAAGGGAGCTGGATGATGTAGACTTGGACTTGGACTTAGACTGGGCACCTCCCCTGTATCCTGAGTTCCTGTTCCCGTTCAGCTACCCAGAAAGCCCGCTGGTTCCGCCCAGCCGTCCCGTTAGCCCGCTGGTTCCGCCCAGCCGTCCCGTTAGCCCGCTGGTTCCGCCCAGCCGTCCCGTTAGCCCGCTGGTTCCGCCCAGCCGTCCCGTTAGCCCGCTGGTTCCGCCCAGCCGCCCGTTAGCCCGCTGGTTCCGCCCAGCCTTCCCGTAAGCCCGCTGGTTCCGCCCAGCCTTCCCGTTAGCTCGCTGGTTCCGCCCAGCCGTCCCGTTAGCTCGCTGGTTCCGCCCAGCCGTCCCGTTCCTGTGCCCGCGCCACGTGCGTTCTGTCCCGTTCCTGTGCCCGCGCCACGTGCGCTCTGTCCCGTTCCTGTGCCCGCGCCACGTGCGCTCCGTCCCGTTCCTGTGCCCGCGCCCCGTGCGCCTCCGTCCCGTTCCAGTGCCCGCGCCGCGTGCACCGTCCTGCCTCCAGAAATACTCTCCACCTTATGGACACATGCGATTATTCTCTCATTTCCGTCCACTGAAGGATCCCATTAATTTTCAGAATGAAGTGGACAGAATCTCAACTTCTATTCCTCCATAATGTGTCCTGGAAAAGCAATAAAAAGAGGAAGGGGTAAGAGGCCTCGAATGAATTGATGAAGAGGAGGCTTTGATATAGAAAGCGCCGGGGAAAGCAACCATTGTAAGGGCTTTTCTGAGGTGCACAGAGGACATTATGAGGCAGAGGGAATTTTAACAGATAGGTAAAGAAATTCTTTTCCTCAACTGTGCAGGTTATTAAACTTAAGAGTTGAAAGGTATGTCCGGAAAATACACAGGTATGTCTTTTCACCTTTGGACCCTTATACTTATTCAAACAAATAAATATCATTTTCAAATGAAGTCCTTAAGCTTGTTAAAACTGCATGTATTTGATCCTAATAAATTAATAACAGTAATATTTATTGCAATTACATCAGTTTTGTATATATATATATATGGATATATATATATATATATATATATATATATATATAATGCCCTGCCTACCTCCATGGTATGTTATTGTCATCAATGTACAATTAAATTATTTAAAAAAGCTGTCCTTTTTATCTATGATTTAGGTGTTTAGGCTTACTGTTTCACCTGCCTGCCTGTCATAATACATAAAAACATATATGTAATAGCCCCAAGATTTAGAATTTATATGAAAATGTATATTTATATACTTAAATATATGGTTTAAGAAAGATAAGTAAATTAATACTGTAGCTCTGCGTTTAAAATAAAATCAATACCAAGCACAACATGACCTTCTGGAGCTGTGTCATGACCTGTGTCAGTTTCAGTTCTTATTGTTATTCAGAGCAATATTGAGTGTTTGAATGAATTAAAATTCCCACTAGAAAAATACTAGCTGTACGTTTTGCTTCCCCTATAATGCATTCTCTATAATTGTTAATTATGACTCAGTTGTTTTGGTACTCCATATGCATTACACTACATGTCATTTATAATTAATGGCTTTAAATAGAGAAACTCAGATCACTCCGAGAATCCATTGCTACGGCAAGTGGAGCGTTCAGCGCATGCAGCGTATTAAAACACTGCAATAGTAAGCCAGAGCAAAACCATCCATTCATCATTCTGTTAAGACCTTCATATTTCCTGCTATAACAAACCACTGATCTGCATTCAGGGAGAGTGGGAGGAAGAAGGAGCAATAGGCTTATTGCTCTATCTGAACGATTTGTAGGATTATTTATTACCAAATTGGTCATTATTTGATAATTGGCCTGAAATAAAGTCACCGCCCCGAGACAGAGTTGCTCATCTTGGTGGAACGTAATGTGCGGTGTAATGCTATTAGCAGATCAAGCTAACGCAGTGAGAGGTGAAAGGGCCAAAGAACTGACATATGTAATCAACCACCTGCATAAGAATCTGAAGCTCTGTGCCAAACACATCACAACCTGTGGGCAACCCTGCATCTGTTTCTGATGAATCAGCCTCATTACAGCCAAACCTGAGCTGTGTGAAACCTGCAATGCTATTGCTAAAGACGATCAGGATTACATGGTGCTGAGCGTGCCAGACAGATCCTGAGCAAGCTGGATGCCCAAAACAGGAGCGTATGTTGCTAGAAATTCGATTTTGTGCCCATTATTTTAGTCTGTGGCTACTTCTAGTTAGAAAGGACGCTGTTTGCTGATCATCTAATGCATATGAACACAAAACTGGATGCAGCTTTCTTGATCTAGCAAGCTCTATACCGATTGGCTGGCAGGGAAGTTCGTCCGGGAGGAAAGCTGTGCTAACGACCAATCATATCGAAAGAGTATTTTAGTGCAAAAACAATAGAGTGAGTTAAAAAGTTGAATTTTCTGTAACTATTGCTAAATCGTATGTATTTTACAAGTTCCAATGCGTATTAATGCGTATGAATGACCTATACATAACCCTGTTCCAAAAGCAACCCGTCACTGGGGTTTTAGACAAATAGTACAAAATGTTTTACAAATTAGCCACCTCGAAAAATATGTACGAGTTAGTCGAGAGATAGCATTGAAAAGGCAGTGCAATTACACATAAAACAATTAAAATGTTGAAAAAATTCAGTTAAAATTATCCAAGACAATGAAACAGCTTTGCAGTTGAACAACCCAAGTTGTAAGACGTGGAATGGACAAAACTTCTGGAGAAATAAAAATGGGAAAAAAATGCTCTTGTGTTGCATTTTTTTAAAACATATTTTAAAAAATGTTACTTTACGTATGAAATGCGTGAATGACGTAAAATGCAAGCGCATTGGTTTAAGACACCCATACAGCATATGCTTGCACAAAGAAAAAAACGAAAAAGTGCAGGTGAACACAAAAATACATGCAATGAAAAGTGCAAAGGAATAGAAAACAAGGTCTTATTTAAATTAAGCACTACATTTTTAAAACTGTGCCATGCATGGAACACTGAAAAAGACTAGGTGTGAGACTCAAGGCACGAGGCGCGAGAAGAGAGAAGCAAGACACCAGATGTGACGGTCAAAGATGTCCATCTAGCACATATTTATGTAGAAGAAAAAACATGGAAATGCAGAAAGCTGGAATGCAAACAAATTCTCATCAGTCTATACACATTTTCTGTACAACCTCTATAATTTTTGTATGTAAAACAGCCTCCCAAAATCTGTGTTTCCATCCAAAGTTGAGAATTTTACTTATGCACAAAATTTGAATATCACATAAAACATTTGCGAACAATAAGCCTGCTCTATAAATCACCAATAAAAGTAGGAGAATATAATTTTCAAATATGATAAATTATTTGCGCCTCAGGGCGAGCAGACGAAACACAATGAATGCTGCTGTTTGGTTAACGCAGTCACGTGAGACATTTCTGAAGGAATTCGCAAAATGTATTTCCATCTACCGTTATTCGCATCAACCCTCAAAGTCAAAAACGTTCTTCACAAAGTAAGGAATTTTTATTCTAAATTTAGCATTTCCATCATTCGTTTCTCATGCGATGCTTCAAAATGCGCAAATAGGGAGATGGAAACCAAAAGTCTACACAGGTGGTTCCTGGTCCAAAAACACTGCAAATCACTTCCTGTTGTACTTAACATGAGGTCTGCACTAATGAAATCCCTAAAGGGTCTGATATCGATCGATCCTCCAAATCTAGCTCCTCACATGCTGGGTTTTTCAACCTAAGTAGGACTCCTTAACACTGTTTATAAAAATACAACTGTATCTACTCAGCAGTCAAGCCTCCAAGCTGTATTGTGCCCTTTCTCATTCTACAATAACTTTCCATCCTGGTAAAATCTCCTTCGAGACCTCGACCCTCCTCCAGCAGGTGTAGCCTTAATGATGCTTTGATGCTGTGTGTCAGATTTCATCACTTGCTGAGTGATGTGACATTTTTCTCCATCGCTCCAAGCAACTATATTACAACCGTACGACACTCACCTCTTTAGACACAAATAACCTTCTCAGAAAACTGTTTATCCCATTGCTAGTTACCCGTTGTCAGTAGGTCCTTGGTCCATTTCCACAACCTATAGATGCTACCGAGATGAGTTATTTATGACAACTAGGTCTTTCAAAAGCAGATGGGCTGTAATTTTCCACACATGCGTCTATGGCTTGAGTGGCAGCCTTGGTAGCAGGTTACATTGCTGTCAGTTCTATTAATAACACTGACACAAATTGCTTCCAGTAAATTGTGGTTATCCAGAGTGCGCTTGTTGGGTTTGGTAACCAGTTATCACAATGTTTAGCACTGACATGACGTGAGACGTTCAGTTTGTTCATCAGTCTAAGTACTGAAACACCGTGTCATAACCAAAATTGAACTCACTTGAATGGAAACAGAAATCAACTGGCAAGATAACTGAGCTCCCAACGCCCTTTAAACCGTCTGTGGACAATTTAGTAACCACTACAGCAGGCAATTCCTCTGCCTGAGGCACAGCCTGCAGAGAAAACAGGAGCCATACCACTTCTCTACACTTACCCTCTATCGCCTCTGTGACCGTATAGCTGTTTGTTACATGTTGCAATTTTACCAATATAATGGAAGGGCTGGAAAAAAGGTCTTGAGGTGTTAAGAAAGGAAAACCATCCATGCAACAAAACACAGGGCACAGTGCAGCAAGGACATGCAAGAGGTTTTTTCAAAGACGAGATTCTGTTTATTTATATCCACACTTGGTTTCCTGATACTGTATAGGAGATTGAGGATAGAAGTTTTTGCTTATGTTTTGTTTCATCAGTTAGTCTTGGTCCTTGATTCTGATTGGCTGAACTGCATACTAAGTATGCACTGCATAATTCCCTAATATGTAGTAAGAGAAAAACCAACCAGGTTTTATATAAATATGTACCTCTGTGTACTTTTTGTGCAACACACATTTTTGTACCTTACTACGAGTTTTGATGCAGTTTGAAAGAGAAATGTTCACTGAGTGGTGCTACAGGTTGAATACTTGAACCCGGACATGTTTTTATTGCGCTGTTATAGTTATATAATACACTGGTTCAGAATTTAAATATTAAATGTTCTTAAATGTTAATGCTCTATCATGTTGGAAATAGGCTCTACACCAAATCCAACACTAAACCTACTTGATAATGTTAACTAGTGATAGTGCACAACTGATTTAAAAATGCATTTGTTGACGCAATCGTGACATTTCAATGTCCTTTCACACACTTTTGAACTGTTTTATTGGACCGTAGTTACACAGGATTCAAACCAGAACTTCTTGCCTCTCAAGTAAATCTCTGTATTTGCTACCGAACAAATCTACTGTCTATGAAAACCCACAGATATGAAGCTGGATGTGTTCGATGCTAATGATAAAAAGCATCAGTTTTCAAATCTCCAAACATATTAATATTATTTTGAAGTCATAACATAATATTCTTCAAGTAAATGTGCTCTGGAAAAACTACATTTGTATAAAAGATGTTGGAGCTTTACTTGGTAGTATGTATTTCGTGTCTCGCTAAATAGTGCACCAAGGTATGTTTATGCCATGAGATCAGGTAGAGAAAAACAGTAGTCCTGTGTGAAAAGTGTAGTATTCATTAAACAGCACAGACGAAGAGTTCCTGGATGACCTACTACTTCTGCTGAGTTTTAGAATTTTTTGAGGATTTGTGAATTTGAGTAAAGCAACACAATTGATGCTGGTAGGTCACATGACATGTTAAATGTAGTACATTTGGATTATAATCATACTACACACATTTATATACATTTTATAGGACGGGAGCACTTCTTTTTTATAGTACCTACTTAGTTTCTAATTTCAGAAACAGCCACTGATTCAGATTTTTTTTGTATCATTCAATCATTCACTCAACCAATTTGTTCAGAAATTCAATTAAAGTATATAAATTATTTACAGTACACAACTAACAACTAGTTGTTAATTATGATTGTGCACTGAAAATAATTTACTTTATGGCCATTTTACAAGCAAAATATAGCGATTTTAAATTTACGATGTCTTGCTATGTCAATGTATTTTGTGATCAAATCAGACCAGAAAACATAAAAAAGCTTTAATTTCATTAATAATTACCTTTTTATTTTATTTTATTTTTACATGTTCATCCTTTCCTTGGGATTAAACATAATTGAATCTGCAAATAAAGTCTCGTTTTTCAAAACCGTTAAATTTAGGGTACGTGTTCAATAAAGCAAATCTATATAAATTAAACACAGCAATATGTTAAGTGTTGAAATTAATATATGGTGTTAAGTGGACCTTTCCATCCCATTTTAGTGTTTTACACTTCATCACGGTAATGAGAGAATCTGGAACCCATGTAAAAGTTTAGCATAATTAGCCCAGTATAAAACATTATTAATACTCACCTTTAGAGAAAAGCTAAACATGAATCTCATTGACTTTCTGCAGCAGGCATGTAATTTATGCAGAGAGCTGTAAACATTTTCTTAATTAACAGTCGGCTGCCCTCTCTGAAAGAAGTGTGACAGGGTAAAACGAGCAGGGCAGCATGCAGGTCTAAGAGCGAATAAACGTCCTGTTTAGATCCCTCGGGACTGCGAGTTGCTCATGAGCAAGCAGGTTTTCAAAGCCCTTGGTTAAACTCCAGGTTTAATATGGAAATACCACATCCACAAGACAAGGCAATCTCCCAGCCCTGCCAATACACTGATAAAAATGTTCTGTTCAAAACCACCGGGAGGATTAGACTGTTTTTCTATATGGAAAGAAACAAAAGCATATCCCTGTGTACCCTTTAAAAATACAGAACTCTTAAAGTTATATTTGCACAAAAAGGTGAGACTTAATATTTTTTGCACACACGTACATGCGGTGAGGTTTTGCATTAGACATACTTCTATACTTCAATTTATTTTGGCACAGCTTATATTCTTTGTTAAATATTAAAATATCTAATATTCTTAGACCAGTACCTTCCTTAGACTTTCAATTAATTTGCATATTTTGGGCTTCTCCCAATACTCACATTTGCCTTTCCCGGGTTTGGAATATTCATATTCAGAAATATAACCTGAATTTAAAGAAATACAAGGAAAACTTTCTGGTGCAATTCATACTGCAAGAGATATTTAGAAATATTGTCTGAATGTGCAAAATTTAATGTTTCCCCGTTCAGAAAATATGAGCTTTTCCGTTTTAAAGATCTTTACTAAGTAAAATTTCTTAAATACGCTAAATAATGCAATTTCACGTTTTCCTTTCTCTTTGGACTGTTAGATAACATCTGTAAAGTTTCAAAGACTAAAGCCTCAAACCCAAAGAGATATTCTTTGTAAAAGTCCAAACTTATCCATGCCTTACTAACATGTCTCATTTAAGCACGCCCCCCACATATCTACATCACTGTGTGGGAAAATTTGTTTACACAAAGAAAGAAGGTGTAACTTTTATTCTCGCTGTCGTAGTGTTGCCGCCACCGCCATGTTGTGGAGATGCTGTGTGTTTCTAAATATGGTAAGAGGCATAACATTTACATTACACACGAGGTATTCAACCAGACACAATAGATAGCTGGCCAATCAGAGACCTTGCTTTCCAGAACAGGGAGCTTGAAAAAAACGAGGCATTTCAGAAAGGCGGGGCAATGTAAGTATGATATGTTGGAAAATAATGTGTTTTTTGAACCTTAAACCATCTAAACACTGCATTGCACCAATACACAAAATAATGTGTATTGATGTAATGTAAAATAATTATCATATGCCCCCCTTTAAAGGTACTTTGAATGCACATGTATGTGTCAGGGTGGTGTCATGGTGCGTCGAGGACTGACACAAAACAAAAGAATTTAATTATTTTTGCACACAAAAAGTCTTCTCGCAGCTTTAATAAAAGAAGCTTGAATGACTGCTCTTAGATTTCATCAAAAATATCTTAATTTGAGTTCTGAAGATGAACACAGTTCTTACATGTTTGGAACCGCATGAAGGTGAGTAATGGCAGAATTTTAATAGCAATTTTACTATGTTATAAGTGTGCCCAATCAGGTCATTAAAACATCGGCAAACATTTGTGGTCTTCGTGGCCACTTGAAATGTATAGGAAGTGCATCGTGTAGATTAAACACGGTCCGAAAACCACAAACATGGGTTTTGAGACAGGCCCATATTTCTGCTTTGGTAAAGTACTGATCTACAGCAAACTGTGATTCTGTTATATCTGTCCTGTCTAACTACACTAATAAAAACCATATTATTAAATATGCTACTGAGCACTGAGGCTACAAACATAGCGGTTACACAGGGACTGAAGAGATACGCAAAGAGTAAAAAGTCACCTGTCTCAAGTGTAAATTCTAAGTGGTACATTCATTCTATACCTGACTGATATCAAAGGGGTGTAAAGAACAGAACATACACTCCTCATTCACCGACCTCGATTTAATTTGCTATCTCAGTCTGAACGTTCATCCCGCGGCTCCAAATGATTGGCATCTCATGGCATTTACAAATCCTAAGTAAAACTCCACAGTTCACCAGAGTACACTTTCCAGACTTGTTTATAAAGCTTTTGAGCATTTCCAGTTTGTATCTCATTTAAAATTTCAAAGCTGTGCAGCGGCTGCGGAATATTAAATATGAATTGTATTGGCATGGTTTAAATCCCTAATTAATTAAGCTCTTTATGATAAACACAGTACAGATGTTTCTGACCCTACCGCAGCGGGGACAACATCGGTGATTCACGGAGGAAAGAGAAAAACATTTGAATGACCTTGACATTTCACTTCAGTTAAATGCCAGTTGGTTTACTCAGCTGACTGCGTGAAAAGAGAAACAACCAACAGGAGCATTATTTTGCATGGAAGATTGATTTCAGATTTCGGCATTATACAGACCACGGCGCGTTTTTATCATTCCTTGTCTTCCTGTCTGAAAACCATCTGCGTGGAATTCTAAAATCCAACTCATTAGTCATACTTAAAGAATGCTAAACTCGCAGAAGAAAATAAAAATCAATTGTCGCGAGATGCCGAAAGAACGGCTACAATCTGAGATATAAACAAACACGAATCTAGCTGGAATTTTGGAGATGTGATTGAATATGACATCGTGAAAAGGGGCCTAGCCAAAGAAAGTGGGATTATTTGAGTTGTGTGTGTGTGTGGTTGTATTAATAGGCCTGAGCGTTGAGTAGTAGCAGGAGCAGGTGCTTTTGGCTGATTGAGTCATCTCTCACCCTCTGCTTCCCTCCAAGACCTCGTCCTCCGCTCTCGGTAGTCTTGTGGCTCTAGCCCTATAGACACACACACACACTTACTCAACAAATACCCAACAAAACTAACAGCCAAGACTTCATCTCTTGCCATATTGCTTTTCCTTCTTTATTAAAGGGGCAGTTCACCCAAAAATGAAAATTCTGTCATTATTTTCCCACCCGTGTCTTTCCAAACCTGGAACGCTGTTGCTTTTTTTTTTCCTGTGGAATTGCCTTGACGCAGCTCTTTTCTATACAGCAGTATTCTGTGAAAAAGTGAGCACTGATGGAGAAGACACAACTGGATAGCAACGTAATTTATTCTGTTCCTCACAAAAAGCTAGTGTATGACCTTAGAAAACTTGAAATATATAGCAAAGTGCTTTTATTTTTATTTTTGGCTTTATGCAAGTTCCGTCATTGCCAATAGAGTTAAATGGAACTAACAACTATAGTAAGCTAACAATGGTTTTGGGAAATAAATATATGTTTATACTGACAGAAATTTGCTGAATAATGTAATATGAACACTGAAAATGTAACATATAGTAGTGTAGTTTTTTATTAATATTTTGAATTTATTTTTATATTTTTCATTTTCATTTTTGTTAACATTTTGTCATTTTGTTGGGCTTTTTAGAGTATGTTTACATATTTTTTAATGAATTTTTATTTTACCTTTAATTATTTTAGTATATCAAGTTGAACTAAATTAAATGAATATATCGTTTTTATTTATTTAACTATTTATTTAACTATCTAACCCTGATATGCACAGCTTCAGAATCATTAAAAAAATGAAAATTATATTTATAAAATTATAAAATATTATTAAATTATACTTTATAAAGTAAAAACTCTATTTAGTTTATAAAGGTATTTGTATAGCTTTTCCAATTATATAGACATTTGTATTTTTTCTGAGAGATTCAATTAATTGATTTTGTAATTATCAAATGATTTTCAATTTTAACATTTTACAGTGTTATAATTTCAAAGTATATAAAAAAAGTAAATGTAAATGTAAATTAAATGTAACATATGTATTGATGATTAAATACAATAAAATCAACATTCTCATATCTCATTATTTATAAGCTATTTTAATTTTTATATTTTATTATTACAATCTATTTGGTATTTTAAATTCTGTGAAGAATTTAAATATTCATATGTCACTACAGTTAAATAAATTGTAAAGTAAATCTTAAATTGCTAAGAAATGCAGTATGATTCAAAAATGCCCGAACAAGACTTTTTTGTACAAATACCTACAATCTCTAATAAGATTACATAAAAAAAATTAAAAAGTGTTCCATAGGAAAAAGGCAACTTTCAGATTTTTTAAAGTGAACAATCCCTTTATGATTAAACCTTTTGTCTTGACCCAATCACAGAAATACAAAACAACAACATCCATTGGTGAAGTGTTTTTTTAATCTCAGCTCAGATCATTCAAATGCGATTTTGCATCTGTATTTCTATAACACATAACAGTTATATATTCTAGTTGCTGTGCATTGTGTTATTTATCTTGAATATTGCAGAACGCTGAGATTATTTGTTTGCATCAGATGTGAACAATCTCTTGTTATGAACGGAGGTGCTTCAGGTATATAACGCGATCAACGCAGACTGCGGAGTGATTGACAGGTAGTTATATTCAGGCAGAAGGGCTTTCCCCTTGCTCTGCTGCTCCCTCAGGTGTGAACAAAGGACAGAACTAGAGCAAATCCCCATGTGGCACGGGCTGATCTCTGTGATTGAGTTTAATTACTACTCTGTGTTTAATGTCTCTGGAGGAAAATGATGAAAGGAAGCGTTACTTAACATGGTTTGTACATTCAAATCTTTGTTATGAAAAAAAATCTCGAACGTCATAATGAAGGATTGCATTACAGTGACTAAAGCGTCAAACGTTGCTTCGTTTCAACAAGCTTTTAAGCATTGCTGTGGATTTATAAGACTTTTTTGTGGTGTGGTGCTTTTGAACTTCATTCATGAAAGTTAAACAAGTCGATATAGTCCATCTGTTTAAGCAAATCTTATAATATATGTACTTTTTGATCCCTCGTTGTTGCCTGTTATGACACTTTTTTATTATTATTATTTTATATTAAAATAGCCACCTTTTCCCATTTAACGCTGGTTTTAGAATCTAATGTCTATTACTCAGTTCCTGTTTTGTCATACCACCAGTGTTATACCACCATGACCTAACCTTTCATATATGTGCCGCATCGTACACAACGTACGCACACCATAAGTAATCATTGTTGATAAATCACGCGTGTTCATAAGCACAGTGCTTGTTCATGGTCATGGTCATTTGCATGGTCATTGTTCTCATTATGCGTATTGTTCTCATCCATGCATATACACTGTTGATAAATGAGGGCCCTGAAAACTAACAAACATTATAGCAACAGTCCTGGAAAAACGGAGCCTTAAGTAGGCAAAAAAATAAATAAATTTTTATATATATATATATATATATATATATATATATATATATATATTGTCACGTTCTCCAAACTTTTGTTACTGTTTCTGTCTCGTGCCATGTGCCTTCCCTCCATGTTAATTATTTCATTGTCTGCAGCTGTGTGTAGTTAATTTAGTCATTTACCCTGTGTATTTAAGTCCTGTGTTTTCAGTTCTGTTTGTCCGATCGTCAATGTCCCTACGTGGTTTTTGTCCTGCCTGTCTGTTCTGCATACCTTTTTGTATATTTATTTTTGCCTTTTGGGATTAAATCTGTTTAAGTTTATTTTGAGTCGTGTGCTTAGTCTTGCGTAAAGCGCGAACGTGACATTTATTTATATATTTATTTTATTTATTTTTTTATTTTTTTATTTATTTTTGCCTACTTAAGGCTCCGTTTTTCCAGGACTGTTTCACGCATATTTACAATAATTTATTTATATGACACATTAAAAGATCATTTATTATTTTCACCCCAAATATTAGTAGTAATTTTATTAACTTAGAACTGTCCCAGATTTGACCTTTTTGACAGTAAGATTGTTGAAAAATTAAAAAAATGTATTTAATATGCTTTCTTATTCCATTATATATTTTAATATGTATATCAGAATAAGCATGTTGTTTGAATTTTTACATGAATATTGTGCTACACTGAATGGCAAAAATAGACACGTTACATACATTTAAAGTGCTTTCTTATAGACATGAAATCACGTTTGTGAATTTCTTTTGACGCGGACATCTTAACGTCTTTGACCCACACACAGAAACAAGAAGATAATTCTTCTGTGATACATGTACACTGTGAAGGGATAAATTCAACAGACTAGTTTGCATTTGAATGATTTGAGCTTGAAAGTTTTGAGTCTGAAAACTGTATACTTCAAGAGTTTGGCTGAGCTTAACTTACTTGCCACAGTCAAAAAAAAAAATAAAAAAAAATTGAAACTATACTTTTAAACTCCGTATTAAGCACAAAGTGGGAACAGATCAGGTCATTGTCTGAGATGGTTTGTTTATTCAGTGAATAAGACCGTTCTTCCCATGTAGTAGCTACCTCTCATTTCAAAGTAGTGTTCCCTCAGGACCATCAAGAGTACCTTCTCAGAAACTCTCCAGAAAATATGCCATTGGTTTTGTTTCGATATACTCAGAAACATGCTGTAATTGGATTACTGCTTCACAAACCTACTTAAGGTGATTCCAAAAGCTCTTGTCTTCCTTTCTGGAGCTGACGGAGATTCACTGATTGTGGATCGCATACGGCAATAGCTTACGTCCAAAGAATCACAATCACCTCATTTCCAGCTTTCTTATTTATTCAGCGCAGTGCTCTTTTGAGTTGCTGAATCTCAGGAGTGGGTGTCGTTGAAAATAGCTCTCAAAACTGGCTTATTTTGCCAGATATAAAATGTGCTCTGCTAAAAAGATCTCAGTTTAAAGTGCTTCTTTGACAGTTGCCGTGCAGACCCCACATGAGATGTATAAAAGAGTTTGAAACTTGACAGTTTTGTCAGGATTTCCATGGCAACCACGAAAGGGTCTCATTATTCACTGGTGCAGTTTTTTTTTTTGCATATAGAAACCTTCCCTCTAAAGAAAGAATAAACACAAAATGAATAAATAAATTAATACAACCCAAAAACATTAACTGCTATCTTAAGTTACGTTTGAAATGCAGCAAAAAACATTTCCTCCTACTAAACTAGTTTCTTCATCGCTTCTCATTAAAGTCTTTTTAAATAATCCCGTTTAAATCAGAGTATCTATTTCTAAAATTACAATATAGCTGCAAACATTGTCTTTATCTCCCTCCTCCTGCTCATCCAACATTTTTTCTGAATTTACATCTCAATAATAATACACAAATTTCCCTCAGATATGTCCCATTACCCTGCCGCATAATTCTAAAATCGTTAAATAAATCTTGTTAATAACTCATTAGCATCAGGATCTCAATATTGTTAAATAATGAAGCATCCCTTATTTCTTTCATCTGAGCGAGGGGCCTTCAGGACGTTTCGCTGTTGTGTAATGACGAAAAGCCCGGAGGAATATCACCGTTTAATTCAGACGGTGGGACTAAGTGATGATTACTGCAAATTCATCTGCAAATAAGAACTTTCCATATTTATGGGTTCTTATAGTTTGGAGCAGATGGCGATATTATGTATTAGTGGGGAAAAAAAACCTTAATGGTAATGCATTTGCTTGTCATCAGGGTTTTTCAATGAGATAACAGGGAGATGTGATGAAACCAAAATGTCAGTTGTATTACAACTAACAGCTAAATAAAAAAATAAAATAAAATCATAATGGAGTTGAGAAAGAAACTAAAGAGAGAGAGAGAAAAAAACAACTGTGGAAAAAATAAGTGGTTAAAAAAATGTCTCTGCCAACATCCCCATGGAAACACTTCACTGATTAAATTAATGTCTGATTTTATCATGCCACTTCTTACCCTGTCAATGTATATTCATTACAGTCATCCATTCATTGGTAACTGATTTAAAAAAAAAACGACAAATGCACTTGTGTAATATTTAATTGTGTGAACTAACCCAACTGTGAACGGTGAAATGTAAACCTCATTTTAAATATACCCTTAAATGTGTTGCTCAAATTTGACACCAGCCACACAGCATGCTGGGTAAATATTGGGGCAAATTGTACCAAACCAACATATGTTTTTTAGAAGCATATAAACACGTGGGAAAGCATTGTAGGTGTATATGACTTCAATCTTTCAATCGATTCCAGTCAGAGTTATATCAAAAATTTTCCTGGCTCTTTAGCCTCCTTCAGCAAATTCACCCTCCATAAAGTCACATACACAACAAACAAGGCGGCCATTTAAGTAATAAACATAATCTGTTCAACTGTTATTGTTGTTGTTTTTTTGCATCTGTTCTCATTTTTCAAAACAAAGAAAACATCAAAATATATTTTGTGATAATTTATATAGTAATTAATATTAAGAAAGGAAGCTGAGGAAACGATGCAAAGTTGCTATGTGATTTTGCTTTGGAACCTTCACCAAACTTTTAATCTTTTAATGTTTTGCAGAACCGACATTCCTGACACTATTGCCTTCAAATGGGTGAAGCTCAGTCATTTTTTATCTGATTCCAACAAATAATTGTGAAGGTCTTTTATTAGTATTGCTCTAAATTGCTCATTGTGGCTCATTTTGCCACACATTTGTTCATAGTTGATTAATCTTTTAGCATTGACACCATTGAGCTAAATGTAGTCAACATTGAGCTAAACTGAATAATGACACTATTGTCTGCTGTAGAGATATTATTTATTTTGCCGTATTAGACCTGTAATTTTTCATGTTTATTAGCGTGAAGCTGCTTTGAATCAATCTATTTTGTATAAAGCACTGTATAAGTAACTGCGTCTTGACTTTTTTCGTATGTTACTAGCATAACTGCAAATAATGATTGTTTTCAAACAGTTTCCTAAACATTCCTTCTGCCATTAGCAGAAAAACTGTTTGCCCCGCCCCCAAACTCCCTCCATTGGCTGAACCAGTGTTGCTATGCTGAAGCTGCCCAATCAAAAGGAGCAATGCCACTGAGCCACAGCGTTCGCACTTTTTGTAGTAAATCACCATGTGAATGGCTTATTTATAATCGATTCTGCTTATAATGCCAAAAAACGAGAAAGTATTCAACAATTAAAAAAGGATCACCTTTAAAATTTCATAGTGTTTACTATGTAAACAAAATCCACATCGATGAAGAAACTGAAACAGAAAGGGAGCAGATTTAAGCTAGAACCCACGCTGCCTCGGAGGTAGATGGGAAGAGGCAGGAACATTTAGAGGAAGGGGAAGAAGGAGAGAAAGCCGGAAAAACATCAGAGGAAATTCAGGGGCAACACCGAGGGGGAAGTTCGTAAAGCGATGCAACCTCTCTGGAAAAAACAAAAAAACTAGGAAATTATCGGAGGAACGCCACAGTCGTATTCCACCTGGTGATATCGTTCACGGAGAACAAATAGTCCACAGAACATAGAGGTGTTTGACTCAATATTTACTCTCTCTAATGTAATTTTCCTGTGGGCCGAGACTTTCAAAAGAGCACTACAGAGTGCTGACAATGTCTGGCCTCCATGTCAAACCCCTGCTATGATACTAATTACGCTCCTCGCAAATTGGTTTAATATGCATAAAGTGTCTCAGCTCATTATCCTCGGGGTTTTGTGTGCCCTGACCAGTCAGAGAACACCTCAGTGTGAGCCGTACACCTGCGTTCAGCTCAACAAAGCACTTTGTTGTGACATTTACACAACAAGGGCCAGGAAAGAGGGGGGTGAAATGGGTCAGAAATGAAATCGGAGCAGAAAATAAGACAGATTCGCACATACGGAGTGGTTTGTATCACATTTGGAGCTGTAAATGAATAAACAAGGTTTCGTAGCGCTAGCAACCGAGCGCAGGAGGCGAGCTCTGGGAGAATTTTTACGACACAACACAGAGACAGGCAGAAACGGGAAGTGGTGAGTGAGGGAAACTTGAAAGACACTGGAAGACATGTGGAGGAGAGTCCAATTTGGCACTGTCCTCCTGTCAATGTGTTGCCCCCATCTTACCCTTGCTTTCAGTGACGGCTTCTGTTTGTGTGTGTGTGTGTGTGTGTGTGTGTGTGTGTGTGTGTGTGTGTGTGTGTGTGTGTGTGTTTGTGCTTCAAATCTCTTTCCTCGCCTGTTAATGCATGACACCTCAGTGAAGGAGCATCTCGCACCCTCTTCCCACCTCACCATCCTTCCTCCTGACATAATGACTGATGAAAATTCCTCAGGAATTATTCTTCATCTCCAGTGAAATAATGCAATTAGAGAGAGAAAGGGAAAGACCTGAGAGGAAGCAGCAACTACTGCTGCTGACAGCAAATTATGTCCCTGCCCCGACCCATAAGGTACTGATGCAAGACGTTTTTCTTTTTTTTATCTTCCTTTTATTATCATCATGGTTGAATTATTCAGCAGGGCCCATTAGCGTTAAGAGAGAGCAGGACTATTTTATATTTAGTCGACTGTGTTGACTGCATCAACAGCTCTCTTCTGAGACCCTCTGTTAACATTTCTGACAAGAAAAGAGAGCAGTGACTCAGAACTGACTGCAATTAAAGACTGAGAAGGGAGACGGAAGACCTCTGATAGGTCCTTTTCCTAAATCATCACCGATTTGCGCAAGAGCGCACAGCCTACCATGTGTTTCCATAATGTCTGCGCTTTCGCTGAAGGGAAAATTCTTTCTTGCAATGCACTGACATTTCTGTTTTGTTAAAAGTTAAAGGGATAGTTCACCAGAAATATTTTTTTCTGGCATTATATATTTACCCTCTGGAAACTCTTTTTGCAAATGAAGATTTAATTCGCATAAACAGACAACTCTGTTTTTTAACATTTTCAAATATCACGTTTTTACTGTGCTATAATGTTTTTATTGTATTTTATCGTGTAAAATGTGATTTTTATCTTTAACATAGTAGAACAAAAAAAACAAAAAAACAACTTCAGTTTGATTGAGACCAACTGAAATGTGCTGTGAAAAAACATGATTCAGTTTTTTTATTAAAAAAAGTTAGCATTGTTGTAAATTGTAAAAACTCCTCAAATAAACTCCATTCACACACACACATATATATATATGTGTGTGTGTGTGTGTGTGTGTGTGTGTGTGTGTGTGTGTGTGTGTGTGTGTGTGTGTGTGTTTTTAATCAAAAGAGTGTTACTGAGCCTGATATGCAGTAGAAACAATTAGATTTACCAAAGGGAACGTTTTCAAAGAATAAAGACCTAATAGAATAGAATAGAATAGAAAATTCATTAAGGTCCTCTTGAGAGAAAAATTAATTCAGTTTTTAAAGGCCTGTGATTGATCCTATGAAAGATGTACCCATTTTATTATTATTTTTATTATTCATTATCATTTATTTATTTATTTTATCAAAATGTCATAACTCAAATGCCCAGTGAAATGGCAGGAAGTGGTAACAAACAGCGAAAATCCTAATTCATTTAGGGGCCATTAACATGACAATGTTTTTTTCATTTGCATTTTTGAACACATCATTTTGTCAAAATGATCTCTGTTCACAAGGATCCACAAAAACGACTAAAAAGCTATATCATGGTTGTCAAGTATTCCTTCATGCCTAGACTGAACACGTAATGCACATGACATCACCATTTTCACAAATGTACCTTTTTGTAGTTTACACTGAGATGATAATGGTTTTCTGATGATATGATTTTGTACTTTGAAACCCATAGGCCGGTAAAATTAATTGTCATAAAAATGAATGACCAAAACACATACAGTTTTGTTACGTTCATAGTGAAAACAGTGTTATGCAAATATTTGCTCAAACTGCTTAAACTCCTCCTCATCCAATCAACAACCAAAGGATAGAATCAAGTCCCGCCCAACATTTTTTTTCTTTTCATTTTAACTCAAATATATACCTCAAAGGCTTTTTTTTTTTACAATATTTAAAATATTCAAGCACCATAGAAAAGAGAGGGAGCGAGTTCAACTCTAATATGATCTAAAATGAAAAGTGATTGTTTGAAATGTAGCTAATACACATGTGGCCGTTACTTGAGTGACACTGAGCTCCATTTGTGAGTATGTCTCTTCTCTGTCTCTATCCCCACCAGCTGTGCCCTTTGACTGGCACCGGGCTTTGATGAACTGTCATATCTTAAAGCTGCCTTCGTTCATTTGATTCAGCGAGCTCGTCACCTTCACATCTGAAAAAAATAGCTTGTGAAGAGAAGGCAAAATTTCTCAAGTCTCAGACAGACAACGGCACCATTTCACTTCTAAAGAGACCACTTGGAAATTGCGAGCATTATATCTTTTGATTTTTTTCCCAAGTATTTCTTATTCCCCCAACATCTTTTGCATTTTTTCGGAGCTGAAAAATGGGATCACACTTTTAAAACCCTTACTGACACAACTCACAGGAGACTATTAAGAAACAATTCCCCGATATCAGAGCTAGTTTGACAGCGAGGCGAGGTTATGTTCTTTGCAAATCACACCGAAACCAGTCAAACCCCTCAACGCTCCTCTTTTTTGAGATTTTAACATAGCTTTTATAATTTTTAAAGCTGTGAAACAGAAATGGCTCATCCCACACTGTCACATGATATTCAGATATGGCAGATTATTTATGATGAGAGTAGTCTGGCTGTGGGTGGAAGTGAGATGGTGCTAGCTCTCCATGTCTCTCAGGGATACGTGTAAAAAATCTACAAAGTGACTCTCTAAGACCCGCCTGCTCTCTCACATATGAAGTCAGACCACTGCGTCTGAGTTTCTCCGGAGATAAAGTTTTAGATGACAATCCAGAGGCTGTGTCAATCAGCTCTGCTGAGATACAAAAATATAAGGCAGTGCTATGGGATCCATCCAGTGCATCGGTTCTTCTAGAAAAATCAGGAAACTGGCATCGGCAAAAGCGTCTTTGTGAGCAGGTTGAACTGACACTGTATTTCTGGGTGCTGTGCCCTTTGAAGCTTTAAAACAAAGTAAGACAGCCAAAAAGAGCATTTTAGCATCTCAAAGGATGCATTTAAAACAGTCGTTTGCATAGCAATTGTATGGACAAGCGAACATAGTTTAGGAATACTGTGCATCAACACTCACTGAAGTCTTCGCTTTCAATTGTTCTAGAGGCCATTGATCTTCAAGTGACCTCTTGATGTTGAATCATTATGCTCTACGTTTGTCTTTCAGTAAAAGATTTCTCCTTTTTCTCCAATTGAAATTCAGCTCTGACAAGGTCACATATCGTAGCAAATGACTTCTGTTGAAAGAGGATTCAGTGTCATATTGTTCCAACAGCCGCACGCTCACCCAGAGGAAGGGGGAGGTCAGGACTAGTTGTCACATACTGTGTGTAATTTACGTTTTATTATAATATACACTGTCGTTCTGAGGTTGGTAAATGAAAGCAATCAATACTTTCATCCAGCAAAGATGCAATGAATGAAAAATTAGCAAAAAGTTACAAAGAAACATTTAATTTCCTTTGTACTTTCAGTTCATCAAAAAATCCTCAAATTGAATCATTGCTTCCACAAAAAATATTGTACAGCTCAGCTGTTTTCAACAATGTTTACGTAAGAAATGTGTTTTAAACACCAAATAGTCTATTAGTGTTATAAGGAAACACATGAGAACACAGGGAACCAATGAGTTACTATGGAAACTCACAAGGAGTGGGTGTGGTCCAATGAGTGTCTATAGCAACTAATGGGAGTAGCTATGGAAACAAACAAGGCACACAGCAGACAGGGGCGAAACAAACAAGGACAGTTAGAATGTCTTTTTAAAGATCAACGATATGTAGATATAAAAGTTATTGCACACAAATTGTTTGCATGTTAAAAAATAATTACGACCGCACATTGGGTCAAGCACATTTAAACACTGACTCTGAAACTTTTGTACATCATAAAAAAATCGGACCAGGTTTGATTTTTTGTGTGTGTGTGTGTCCATAGCATGCATTTTGATAAAAACGCATGTGAAAATTTTAGTATGCAACTACCTTAATATACAACTCTACCCTTAAAAATATATGCTTGAAGGAAAAGTGTGACAAATAACCCCAATCTGCCTCATTAATAACTGTCTAAAACAAAATATAAAATAACTAAAACAACAGCAATTGTGGTCAAATAAATCTGCCAAGAAAGAAAAAAAACCCTCACATAAGAAATAATGAAAAGCAATCAAAATCCGAACTTGAGCAGGGATTTTTCCTTAAAGTCTGGATGTCTGCGCTTCTGTCTAGCATCCATCAGGTTTGGTAAAGGGCTCTCAAAGGGCAGCGAGTGAAACACCTCCACATCCCTCTCAGAGTTTAACAGGGAAGTTCTTTTCTGCCCTGAGCAGCCACTCAGTCTGGGGTTTGTGTTGAGTGACAAAGAGCGCTTTTACACTGTGACACATGTCTGATAGGAACAGCCACAACTCTCCTATGACATGTTTCTATGTGCTTCAGAGCACCCAACTCTCTTCCACAATCCACCCACAGAATGCCAATGATCGGAATAAGGGTCTCAGCTACAGAAACAGCCACTCAGGTATGACCGGATGTCAGGAATCAGTCTCACAAGCAGCAATTACACTATTTTCCTCCTCCATTGGCAGGTCCTTGCTAGCTCCAGACCGATGCTCTCATTTACATGACCTTTGAATGGGGTGGTTCGTATTCGACAAAGGCCCTGTACCGGAACCGCAGAGGCTGCGAGCGCTAGCTGTTATTATATCCTCTACTGCTCTCCCACATAATACGTAATGAATATTAATACACTCACACTACAGTACCGACTGATGGGTTATTAAAGGTAATTATGGAGAAACTTTGCCAATACCGGATCATTTTACTGTTCTTCTGTAGAGAACGTTTGGGAAGTAGTTATATCTGTCTGTAGAAGATATCCTGCCACTTCTGCCATATTTATAGCAAAAATTACAACTATGCCATGATGGGCTCACTTTCCTGACTTTCTTCCGTGGTTCAAAAAAGGAGGCAGTTAACAGAAAGTTCATGTTGCTTTCTTCTCTATAACTGAATGGTGACCAAGGCTTCTGAAAAGAAATTAGAAATAAGAAGTTATTCATAAGAGCTACTCACTTACCAGACTACTAGTCTGTTCCAAGAGAAAAAAAAAACTATTTTTACCAGTCTTGACATAAATAATGGCAAAAATCATTGCAACTTGCAAAAAACAAAACAAAAAAAATCTGCGTGCCAATTTTTAATAGGCTAAAACCATATAATGTACAGACAAGGCGAAGATTTGAACTGAATTATAATATATGATAATAGTTAGAATATATAAATACAATTTAAAATCAATAGTAAATCAAAAGCAATAGTACCAGCAACGGTGACTGGTCACCATTCACTTTCAGCATATGAAAATGAGCAGCATGAACATTCTGCCAAATATGTCTTCTTGTGAAATCCGTGTGTGTGTGTGTGTGCGCAAATGAAGAGAAGATTTTGAGCATAATAATCAATCTGAATCAAGTAAGAAAATACTTTCCAAAGCCAGCAGATCAGTGCCAAGACCTAAACCCTGGGATAGAAACATTATATAAACTAAACTACATGTAGCTGAAGTATTATTAGAAAAAAAATAGAGACTGCCAAAAGAAAGTGTGAATACACATCAAATGTATTTACTGAATTTATAAATTCTTACAGTTGTGGAAGTCATGATAACTAAATATGACCTGATCACATTCATTTTAACCAAGAGTATTTTATTAGCAGATACCCAAACTTATTACGGCTACAGTAATGCTAATTTGAAAACACAACTCGACACAAGAGAATGAGTTTTTTTTTTTTTTGTTTTTTTTTCACGCGACCCCATTTATGTTGTCTGCCTGCATCAGAGTTCTCCTGGGAAGAGCCTGCAGGCTTCCTGTACATCTGACATACAGCAGCCATATGAAACGTTCACCAGGAATAAAATCTGGAGCCACAGCCTCAAAGGAATCCTCACAGAATACATTACCGAAAAATAAAACTGACTTTTCAAAGTATTACCAATGTCAGGTAAGAAATTAATAAGCTTCAGAAGCGCAGCATTTGAAGATGGTTTCAAGGTAGCAATGTTTCTTTCATTTGATACTTTCCTTCATTTTGAACGCTCCAGTGCATATTAAGGAAGAGACGTCAAGGAGATCGATGGATCGCGTTTGCATCCACCCAAATTTCAACAAAATTGCCGTCTGGCTTTTAACTCGACAAAGAAAATCAAATCTAGAAATGCAGCATGGAATTGAAACAAACACGAGACTGGATCTGAGCGCCGGTCTTAAAAGACACAGACCTGCAGGGTTTGGCTTTCAGCTTATGTTCAGAAATACCCACACACTCAGCAGGATTTGTGCATAAAGAGAACGAAGAGAGAAAAAAAAGGTCTGGAGAACCGAGGGGGCTGGAAAAAAAGAAGAAGTGTTGAGAAGTACAGGAGGGGTTGCAGACGAGCTGTGAACTCCAGGGGCAGGGAGGTGTTAGAAAGAGAAAGATCACGGCATGTACAGCGAGGGCGGTACAAAAGGAGCCGGCTTAATTTGATGGGTGCTCAGCTCGGCCCTTCTTCTCAAGAGGTCTCGCGGCGATCCACTGATCATTACGGCAAAGGAGCTTTAGAGGTAGAGCGCATACACAGAATATCAATCATCCCCAGATGAATTTGATATCGAGAGCATGTCCAAACGGTGCGACACGGTTCTTGCCAAGTGGAAAACATTTACAAACAGACGATAACTCTGAACAGCAAACATGCATTTGGTGTCAGGTCACGCTTTGTTTCCTTACGGTTCCCTCATCCCCGCAGAGGCAGGGGAAACACCTGGGGTCGGTTGTCCTGCTCCCATACGTCTGTTTCTGCCTGGCTGACTCACCTCGTCATAGGCCCTAATTAAAACCACAGGTGGGAGTTGCAACACTCCCGGTCCCCTCCCGGCAAAGAGAGGACGCCATATGGTTCAAAGGAAGGTTATTTATTCAAAGAAAAGATAGGGTTAAAACATCAAAAGCTGCAAACTTTTGATCAGGCTGAAAGGTGCAGGGTAGAACAAAGGCGATCGCTGTCCTTCAAATCATTCTGCAACATAAAGCATGAAATCTGAGTTGATGTCCAGAGCGGCCTTGCTGTGATTGCTGTTGGACCGGACTTTTCTCCTTAACACCTCATGGGATTGTATTGGATCCCCCTCCAACAAATACACCTCATGTAATATCATTCAGGCATGAATAAATAACATTTCAGGGGTAACCCTAAAACACAATGCAATGAAGTGCATAATTGTAAATGAAACACGATATCATATCATATTAACACATTAGATTGTCCTAGTCGGACAGATTATTTACTTTTTTCAGAGAGCGTTATATTTGAATACACGGGAGTACTTGCTCCCTCGCTGCCTCATGAGGAAATGACTTCGGAGGCAGCGTAACGATTTAATGATTTACAACAAAATAGAGTTCTGGCGATAACTAAATGAATATTTAATTACTATAACACTGTCTCCAGAAATAACAGTGGAAAAACGTACACACAAACTGGCCACCAAACATAACTTTCAGGCGCCATCTTTACCTCCACCGTCACGGAATGGAACGCACAGGATTGTGGGATATCAAAGGCAGCGTAGGATACATCTACGCTGCCTTCAAAAGTCGATCAGAATGAGGTACCTCCGTTGCTGCCTTCCTGTCTTGAAATGCTGTCTCGAGCTTTTGGATGCAGCCATTATTAGTTTTCAAGGTGAAAAGCTTTTTTTGTTTTTTTCCTTTTTACAATTACAAAGAATTCTTAAATCAACATTACATTTTTAAACCACATGACAGTTTACAACCTGAACTAACCTTGCCTGTCATAAAAAAGGTCACACTATTGGATATTTTAAAGCATGTATTGACATCACAGACAGTCACGAGGGTCTTCGTTTAAGATTTTGTTCCAAAGTTTTTCAAATATTGATAAGCTGTTTTATTAAAATGTTATATTTTAACTACTTACCTTTTTTATTGTTGTTTGTTTGGGGGGCTTTTGTTCTTTTTAAAAATTGCATTCGCTTAATTAGGCTTTTTCTTCTTGCCTCCCAAAACATTATAAACATGTATTTAATACAGAAATGCACGGTATTCGAGTCATTTTATGCATTTTAAGTCATTTTTATGGATTTGTTTTTAAATAAATGAAATGATTAGCTTGATATTATTGACCCGAATATTACCATGACACGTCACAATTATGTCTGAGAAGGTGAATCACCAAGATAGTACTAAGTTTAATCATTTTTCAAAAAGCAGCATAATCACTTTATTGTTTGTGAGAGAATGTCAGCACAACCGGAGGAGCTGTTTTACACTCTTGTAAACATGAAGAGCATCACTCCCCTGTGAAAGCATCATTTAAAAATTTTGTCTCAATGGGATGATAAAGAGCCATCCAACGTGCTGAAATTTAAGCTTCCATGAAATCCCATTGTTCTCAGTCCAGTGATGATAATCCCAGCTGCAAGAGTAAGGAGCATTTGCTCCAATGAGATTAAACCCGTGCTGTTTTTTTCTGTCGTGTCTTCTTATGTAGGGCCTCCAAGGCAGTTACACAGGGACCAGAGTGTTCAGAAAGCATAAACAGAAACAGAATGCTTCATCTGCTAGATTTATTCAATGTGTCTGCAGCATCTGTTAAGGCCAATAGCAAATCAAGAGCTTGCTGGGCAACCTAATTCTCTTAATTCTTATTTAAAGTGATTTATTATATTTTGGTAAATGGGAAAGCCGATTTTATCAGCCTCTACATTTAACAGCATTTGTGAACTATAAAGTTTGCCAGTCACCCACTGATAAGGCATTAACTGTGAACTTAAAAAAAATTACTAATGGCGTTAGTGCTTGAATACCACACATGCTGTACCGTTTCACTCCAAAAACTGATAATATATAAGTATAAGAGGCTTTTCAAAACTGTTTGAATGCTGGTATTTTAGCAGTTACGTAACAATATTGCGACTGTATACATAAACTGGAGTTAAGTTTTTGTTGCTTATGTGAAAATGTTATGAATATTGTGTTTGTGTGTGTGTGGTAAGTCATTTCAATATGTTGAATTGGTGCCGCGCTATTAATAATGGTACATAGTTATGAGGGTTTTTTTGCAGCCTAATATTTCCGTGGATTTTTTTTCCGGGAAACTTTTATGAACAGAAAATTCAAAAGAACATTTATTTAGAAAATAAATATTTTGTAATGTCTTATGCCTTTACTATCATCTTTAAATAAATGTAATGCATCCTCACTAAATAAATATAATTCCTTTTCTGGTACACTGAATGAATGAATGACAAGTAATGCTGAAATGAATGAAAATTTGAAAATACTTTCAAATAAAAAATGGACTAATTATATGAAATAATTACATTTAGCCAACTTTGGTTAGTTTGCTGAATTTATATTTCACCATACGTCAGGATTCAGAAAACCCAGAAAATCTTTTATTTTTAAAGTAAATTTTTTTTAAAGTTTTCACCTCTACACTGTAAAATATAATAGTTGTTTTGAGTTGAAATAACTTGTTACCCTGCTGCCTAAAATTCAACGGGGTAACAATTTCAAGTTGAAACAACTATTGTTTTTTACAGTGTACTTTACATCTCAATATAACAGTTAAGCACCTCCTATCACTTATGGACACATAATGAAGCCACGCCCACTATATATAGTCGCTTTCCCCTTCAGTGTTAGAATAAGTTGTTCTAACAGGGCAGGATTCCATTAAGTTTTGTATATATAGATCGCTGTTCCTGACATCATTCGGCCCAAATGCTTATATGCAGGATGTAGAAGCCGAAACCACAGAATTCTGATCAGCCTGTTACCCTGTGACCCTGCTGAGGCTGCCTTCACGTAAATCAATATGTCCATTTGCCCATGGTAACACCCATCAACTTAAAAAGTGGCAGCAGTAAAAATATTAGCAGTGCGGTTTCCAAAAAGACCACATGCATTTCAATAACTGATTCCGAAGCATGCATTTTTAATAATTATGAGTTACAAGATTGAAGGGGAGTCATAATTTACAACACAAATAATACCTATTTTGTTCCTAAAATAGTTCTCAAAGCAGCTTAACATTTCTGGGAAAGCCTTTTACCCACAGACTCCAAAGCAATATGTTTCAATTAGCAGGAAAGCTGTTGAGTTTAAAGGCTGTTGAGATTTTCTGGCTTCACTAAGTGCCTTGTTTTGCATAAGGTGACTTTTCAGGTCGTTTTTTTTTTTTTTTTTTTTAATAAATAAGCTAGAAACCTATAGCTAAAATAACAGTGTTTCTGTGCTTCTAACATGGTGTGAATTATCTTCTCTCAATAGCTTTTGAACAAACGAAACATTGCTGTTCCTCTCGACAATTAGCCTGCACCTGGTCCTGTAGGCTATATACCAAATGTCTTTGAACCTGTGCTTCACGACAGAGACCATTAAAACACTACAACAAGGATCTATATATAATCTATCTCAAATCCCATATGGTTTAAGACTAGCTCTATGAATCCCAGAATGGTTCTCCTGCTCGGATGAACTCCCATCAGATTAAGCCCACTCTCGCCGACTTTGAACTCTTGAACCTATACCTAACCTCGCCTTCCCGACATCGCCAAACCAGATCCCTCGAGTCCTAAACTCACCCATCTACCCATCCCTCATCTTGCTCACAATTTGGATGATTTTTCAAAGCCAAATTTCAACCAACACAGTGGCGATGTATAACCATCGTGCCCTTGATAAAGACGCATAACCCCTACTCCAGGGAGACCGTAATGAAATCTTATTAGGGGCCATTCTCACAGAACCCTTCAAATGCAAGATGCATGGTACAAGAATGGGATAAAAAGTGTCTAGTCTTTTCTTTTAATGTTGTTAAATGTTTAAAATTTCTTTTAACATTAGCAGCGTGTTTTTAGAATAAGCTGAATCGAGTATCACCCAGAAGGGGATTATTTCACATTACCCTACTTAATAGTTCTCTGCTGTGGACATGAAATATTAAAGTTCAAATTATTTAAAAATGGGTAGCACATTTTTTTACAATCCTGTTCCTCATTTACATACTATGTTCCTCATTTACATACTATGTACTATTATAGTAATTACAATAGCTAGGTAATAACTAATACTAACCCTGAACCTACTCATGTAGTTAACCCTACACCATGTAGTTACCTTATAGTACAGTACTTTCTGAGGTAGGAACAATGTAAGTACATGAAAGTACACTTACCGTAAAATAAAGTCCAAAATGAAAATGATACCCAATTGTTCTGAAAATTCAAAATACAATGTAAAAAACAATTAAACTATAGCAACAGAACACCTTTGAGCATTTCTGCTGTGTTTTAAAAACGTTCCCAGTCTACTCTACACAACTGAAAACACATGACTATTCATGCAGGTACAACGATAGATATGTATCGGTAGATTTCCTATTATTTAGATGGCTGGACACGTCTGTATACTATAGAAAATAATCTTTTAATGGAAATTCTGCGTATTATTTTAGGTGCCGTATGAGTGCCACATAACATTAGCGCCTTACAAAAATTAATTTATTTAAAATTCCTTCACAGTTGTTTGGTAGTCGAGGAGATTTTATTTTTAAGCAAACTATATCACGCAATTTTTTTTTCATGATGATAATTCAGGGACTGACTGAGTGATGCTCCACATCAGTAAAATCACAGCGAAACATTTGAAGAGGAGAAACCTGTAAAATATTCTGACAGTTGGACAGGTAGAATGATATCTGAGAAATGTCCTTGATATCAGAAAGTTTGCGTCTAGATAAAAGTTCTTAAACTTTGAGACAAAAATAAAATAACACTTTGCATTTCTACCCTTGACAAATCTGAAATATAGGTTGCAACATCAATGACTGTTTGTTAGTTTTCCAGTGGTTTGAACCGAATGCTAAGGAGGAATCAGGCCTAGCTTTCGAATAACTGAGAATAAATCTTATGCATGAATTGAAAGAAGCATTGAAATCTGGTTAATAATGAACATGTTTTTAATAATTAATTCTAAACTAGAGAATTCAAATTACAAAATAATCAATCCAAAACAGCATTTGGAATTCAGCCAAAGCAACACAAATTGATTAAAGTATCTATAATGTAGACGAAGAAGCCTCTATTATACCATTTACATTCACACCATGAAACTAGTACACTCAAATTTTAAATATTGTTTTTTTGTTTTTTATTAAAAAGATGAAAGTTGATAAGTAACTTCGCCATTCGCACTGCCCTAAGCACCCTCTTTTAAAATCTCACCAAGATTAAAAAAGCATGACATTCTACCCACATCAAGGCTTAGTAATACCTGTGCTTAAAATTAATTTGGCTATAGAGTCTCAAAAGCAATTTCAGCTAACGACTTCTAATTTATGCTTATGGAGAAACGTTCCTCGCCTCAGTACAGTTCTAAAAAAAATAAATAAACCAATGTTAACGTGATTCACCCTTTCACGTAGATTCACATCTCCCATTTCTTTTTAAATCATAGATCATTTTCCTTTGGTCTCCACTGGATTGTCATGAGCCGTCATCAATGCCACTGAACCTTGAACCAGTCTGCAGATAAGGGATTTCAGTCTACTGCATAAGTGCACGGCACCCTCGGACTGCAAATGAAGGCTGACGAGACTTACAGGCTTCCGTGTCAAATACTCATCAGAAAACATGACACATGTCTTTTCCTTGAAAAGGCCATCAGCTCTGCTTTAGATACAGCGGTAAGAGAGGCTTTTAAAACAGAAAAATAGACGTTAATAGACGAATCCATGCCCTTCCATGCTTCCTGCTGAAATCAATTCGGTTTCATATTTAGGAAATTCAAAGAAAATATGTGCAAATGTGAAATGAACCAATCTAAGTGAACAGCAAAGATATTTTCAGTTAATTCTCCCTGCATGCTGATCAAATCTCAAAATTCAAACTAACCACAAATTTTCACACTTTGCACTCATTGGCACCCAAGATACAAATGGAAATCTACCTCAGCAATCTCAAGAGTAATCGACTGGGATTGGTCCATCACTATCAGCATAATATGTTATTCTCTTTTTTTATTCGATGACTCAACACTGTTCCTGGTGCTATTTCTTCCGTCAATGTCATGTCACAAACCCCCTGTCCCTGGAAGGAAGAACAGATGAACAGAAAAAAAGGAGAAAAAAAAAGATAGATGGATGGGTGGAAAAAATGGGATAAAGGATGGATGGATGGATGGATGGATGGATGGATGGATGAATGGGTGAATGGAAGAAAGGAGGAGGAAGCCATGAAGAAAAGCTAAGTGGAAAGAATGAAAAATAAAGCATTAATTGAAATGAAAAACAAAAGATGAAAGAAAGGATTGTTGGATGGATGGTGATGGATGAAGCCATGAAGGAAAGCTGGGCCAAAAGAGGGAAAAATAAAGGATAAATGGAACAAAAAAACAAAGATGAAAGAAAAGAAAACTGGATGTATGATAGACAGATGGGCAGATGGACGGAAAGAGGGAAGAAAACATAGATGGAACCAAAAACAAAAGCAAAAAAAGGAAAAGTGGATGGATGGATGGATAAATGAATGAATGAATAAAAATGGAAGATGAATGAGAAGGAAGAAAAGGATGGATGGATGGACAGAACAAAATAAATAAAATATGAAAGGAAAGATGGATGGGTGAATGAATGAATGAAAACAAGGAAGAAAAAGTTGGTTGATGGATGTGACAACAGAGAACAAAGGATCGATTGATTGGTGGGTGGCCAGATGAATGGGTGGAAAGGGAAGAAAAAATTATAGCAGGAAGGAAGGAGAGATGAATAGATGGATGGATGTAAGGAAGGAAGGAAAGAGGAAAGAAAGGATGGATGCAACAAAACAAAGAAAGAAAGAAAGAAAACTGAATGTTTCTTCAGTCACAACAGTACTTTGTCAGAGTGATGCATCTGTCTTAAGGGTTCATGACTCTCAATGACTTCATCAAAGCCTCCAGGATCTACTGCTAGAATATTCACACACACACACACACACACACACACACGCATTCCTGGACTGCTGTGTGGAAATTTTATCTGTGTTTTTACCTTCCACCAATTCCCTCCAGAAGATAACTCCACATATTAGTGATGTGTTCCCGGTACCCTTACCACTGGCATCAATAAAGCCGTGTGTGCGCAGCTGCCTGTGGGTATATAGTCACTCTGAGCTGTCATGACATGCACCCCTCTGTGCACTTCACGTGTCAAAGTCCTCCGGCGCCAGACACATTCCTCACTTAGCCATATCAACTAGAGTATTCCTCCTGAGCGGAAGTCACCGGCAAAAAATAATGACAGGGTTGCAAAAATGCGATATTAAAAGTTCACCAAAAAATGAAAATTTGCTGAAATGTACTCATCCTTAGACCGACCAAGATATAGATTTGTTTTTTTGTCTGAACACATTTTGATGGCTTTCTCATAAGGAAATGCTACCGAAATGAGAGTCAAAATGGGTGATATTAGTTTAGAAATGTTTTTGATTATTTATGCTTATAAACAATGCTTGATCTGTTCTTATTTCTCTCCTGATTCCGATTAAATGACTTGTTTACTGGAGAAAGCAATATTACAGAGGACTTGTATTTTAGCCAAAAG
>NC_056722.1:13008261-13083261 GCF_018831695.1 Puntigrus tetrazona | reverse complement strand
GAAAACCTTGTTCGTAAGCAGACGCAGGAATATCAAGTAGATCCGAATTTTTAAATGATCAAAAACACTCACCTCAGCGTTTCCGATTACTGTACTATGACGGCAGAATCCGGTTGGCCTGCAAAATCAAATATCACGTCAACACACTGCTAATTAAAGGAAACTAAACTAAACTATTTTTCACCAGCCTGGTTTCATAAAAATATGCACCTCTGTGGACTTTTTGTGCAATACTGTTTTTACGTGCCTTACTGCACATTTCGCCGCAGTTTCAAAGAGAAATATCCACTGAGTGGCGCTAAAACAAAGGTTCAATACATGAACCCTGGCACATTTTTATTACGTTGGTATAGGTACGTATTGCGGTGGTTCAGAAGTGAAATATCCGTGGACTGTTGTGAAAAGTTAATGCTCTATCATGTTGGTAATGTTTAGCTGTAGTAGTCTAATGTAATGCATTTTAGTTGCTGTAGGTTATGAGTAGCGTTTAGCTAAACCAGCCTTCCCCAACAGAGATTCATTTGCTCTATAGCCAATAAAAAAGTGAATACACATTCTTCCAAAAACAGCAGGGCTGAGATATGAACAGAAAGAAACCCATTATATGTTAATGACAAGAGAGCATCTCATTGATTTTGAGGAAACTGTCATATATGTCATGCATATAGCAGTTACACTGCTAATTTGTAAACGAACGAACATAATGAATAATTAATCCACTACTAAAAACTAATTCTAAAATCTATATTTCTTATTTCTTATTCTAATTCCTATTGATTTTTCCCTCTATTTTATCTAAATTATTCATTTAAATGATCTAGCATTAAGGATGTTCAGGTATTTTTCACTGGAAAAAAAGAAAATCACCATACTAATTAAAGGGAAACTTTAATCATATGAAAATTCTTTTATCATTTAGTCCATTCCAAACCTACAGGACTTTCATCATTCTCAGGAACACAAAAGTTGATATCTGAAGACGTGTTCATACAATAAAAGTCAACGTTTTTGGTTACCAATGTTCTTCATAATATCTTCTTTTGAGTTCTGCAGGGGAAAAAAGTACAAGCTTGGAACAACATGAGGATGAGTAAACGATTAGGACATAAAAACAAAATAAAACAGTGAGCTAATAAATCACATGATTTTAATTCTGCATTAACTTCTTCCTGGAAGGAGTAAACAGTGTGGCATTAAAATTCATTATATTGATCTATGAATGCAAGGACTCTTCAGAAAATGACTTCCCCTCCTTTTCACCTGTCTGCTAATTATTGAAAACAAGATTTGCTTCTGATTAAAGCAAACAATCGTTACAAAAACACATTGACATCCTGGTAAACACCTGAGGTTAAGGACAGCCTGTTTTAATTCTGTCCAGGTCCTTTTATTTTTGGAAATAAAACAATAATTGAGACGCTTCTTTTCATTTTCTTTCGCAATTAACTGACCGTGAAGCTCCGTCTAAATGGGTTAATGACAAGCCACGTTGTACAATGGCAAACTGAATAAAAAATTATTTGTCTATCTGTATTCTGTTGAGTTAAAGCAGGCTGAAATGACACTTTCGACACCGTGAATAAGGTGAGAATCATCAAGCAGAAAGATGATTCGTGGTCAGAGCCAAAAGGGCACGCGCTATTATGAACATGCCCTGCACGTACTTGGAAGTGTTTGTCAAATTATACAGAAAAAAAGAGTTTCCATCCTGTTTTATAGTGACACAATTGCTTTATGTAAAGTCGAAGGCTATCCAACAACCCTGTCTTGTTCCGGTGAAAATATCATGTCTTTCAATCACCCTATCAGCTGTAAGCTGTGATGAAGGATTGACCTTTTCTTGTTCTTTACCTTCGTTTTGCTCAGGTTTCTGCTGAAATGAAGCTGATGGTGTGATTAAGACACACATGCTCGGAATGAGGGATCCAGACAATTCTGGGAAATGGAAATTGACACGACAGCCAGAAATGAAGATGCTCTGTTTGGTCAGAGGACAGAGCAGATGAAAGAGACTTTGAATATTGTAACTCTTGTATTATTTATACCACAGTTTAAGTGGGAGTGTGTAATTTTTCTGGATGTTAAATCATTTTCTTTAATATGCAGAGACAACTATTAATAAGCCATTTTGCGTTTAATTTGAAGACAAAGTATAAATAATGTGACTTTGTGGCATTTTAAAAACACTGAACATTGCTGTTTGTTTAAGAATCCTGACCAGTTCAGCATAGCAACACTGGCTCGAACAATAGCTTGAGCTTAGGGCGGGGCTTTTTGAATATTCGACCAATTAGAGACAGGGAGTGTTCAGATGACTTCAGTCACTGGTTGTTGTACATTTTACACGCATTAAAGAAAGATTTGCTAAAAATATACTCACCCTCAGACGATCCAATATGCAATTGAGCATTGCATCAATTCCTCGCAAATTGATCCTCTGCAGTGAATGGGTGCCGTCAGAATGAGAGTCCAATCAGCTGATAAAAACATCACAATAATGCACAGATTTCAGTCAGTTACTTAACATAAAGTTAAAGGAAAAATCGTAAACCATAATACTGCTTTTTCGGGTAAAAAAGTTGTCAGGTCGGAATCAGGAGAGGAAAATGCACAGATCATACACTGTTTACAAGTGAAAGCAGTCCAAAATAGTTCTAAACAAGTATGTTGGTGTATTTTGATTTTGAGCAGATAACTACAGTCTGCTCGTAACGATCTGCTTAATATAAATTATAGGCTAGTAGCTTTTTGTATTTTTGCCAAATGTGATTGTTTACAGACATCGTGATGTAATGCTAAATGGAACTGAAATAAGTCTGCGCACTAGTAAATATTAGCCGGATAAACAGTGCAGCTTCTGCATAGAGGAAGAATGATGGATCGTAGCAAATGTTATTACAGTGTTACTGTTATGCTCCAGTTGCAAAAAACAACATCATTACATTTCCACAACTTCCAAAAAAGGAAAAATTAAGAGAGAGATGGATAACAGCAGCCAGAAATGAGGAACCTGCCAAATGTACTCTCGTGGCAGTACATGTGTTTGTAGCCAGCACTTCAAGCCTGAGGAGTTTTATCTGAAGGAGGGAGGAAAGTGAATCGCATTGAAGAAGGGGTGGTTTTCATCATGTTGTGTTTGGAATGATTGTGAGTTAAAACCTGTATCTAAAACTGTATTCAAAAGGTGCTGAAAGGTATGTAATGATCGTTGCCTTTTGCCGTCACAATTTTCCGTCACAATTTCTCTCAAAACAAGTGCACCCTATTATGGGTAATGAAAGGTTCACATTTAGTTTTTCGGGGACCCCAACAACAGGTTGACGTGGCAAAACACTAAAAGCATTTATTTTTTTATCTTATTTGCTCCCAAATGATTCGTTCAATGATTTGTTTATCCAGACCCCTCCTTCACGCGGCGCTAATCTGGGGGCGATGCCTGTAATGCCTGATAAATCAGTGTCTGTGAGAGCAGCGATGCTTTGTGTACAGCGTTACCGGAGGAAACTACTATTTTTCAATTGAATCTTTGTTTATTAAAAAAACATAATACTGGACAAAGTTTCGACTCTAGAAACACCATATCAGCAATGTTGTGGCTAATCGTGCTAAGTTAATGTGAAAATACATCCTCAAATTTTGTCAAAATGATCTATAACATTATTTAACTAAAGTCAGCAGTTTTCCAACAGTTAACAACTGTTGGCACAGCCTGTAGAAAAGAGTGGCTAGCGCTATTTAAATGTCTTCCTGTCAATAAATTATGTGCGCTCTTATAGAACTTTCTCTTAAAGCTTCTTTTCCATTAGTAAACTCCAAACTTAGTTAATTCAGCACTCTTCTCTATCACCATCCATTCCAAGAAGTCTCCTCATTGACTGTCTCGAAAACATTTTACAGCCAAATCTGCATATTAATGTCTATGATTGTAGCCCTATTTCTAGCTATTTCTGAAGCCAAAAGTCAATAGAGTCAGAGGTTATTGCCAATTACGTATTCACAATATCCTGGCCAACCACTCACTTTATCAATACATTCCCCCAGTCTTGCTTTCTTGTTTCTTCCTTCTGCTACACTGAATTGAGGCATTATGGATACAGTTCATCATTACATATTTCTCTTTTTTTTCTCTTTATGCTTTCTGTTATTCCCATACAGCACAATCCATTGTACAAGTACTGTCCGATCTCAATGTTTCATCAAGCTAAACTTCCAGATGCTATCGCGCAATGCTGGCATCAAAAGAATAACCAGAACATTTTCTAATTAAAGTGCCAAGGACCTACTTGCACCTGCAAATGATTAAAATGAAACAGCCATAGTCTGCCTAATTTGCACAGTCACAGATGTATTAAGATCATCTCTGTGGACATCTGCATATTCATAACACGCCGTGACTCAAGGGAATTGATAATGTTCCTTAAATGCAGACATTGCAAAATTTGCACAATTAACAAATGTGTGTGTAGAATCAAGGTTTAGTAATATCAGAGAGGAAGCTGAGAAACTACCCTTGTGACCGGTGTGCTGAGATTATTTATAGATACCATGAAAGCTGTGCACTAGGGATTGGCTACATCACTTATATTCATTTTGATCACATACCAAGCACTGGGAAGGCCAATATTAAAACCAATACTGCTATTAAAAAAATGTGTCCATCAGTAATGCAGGCTATCCACAATGTAGATGAGATTGTTTCTTCAAAGCTTTGGATGAATTTAGCATTACATCACTTGCTCACCAAGACATCTATTGCAGTGAATGGGTGCCGTCAGAATGAAAGTCAAAAAGCAATCCACAAGTAATCCACATGTGTCCAGTCCATCAGTTGATGACTTGTGAAGTCAACAATCTTTGTTTGGCATCTAACAATGCTTTGAAAAAAACAGTTAATCTTAAAAATTAAGCAAATATGACACCCCAATAGCAAATAAATCAGTTATCAAATAAGCATGTAAACTCCTGTAATATTGGTTTCTTATATTTTGGAGCAGTCAGTGCAATTTGAGAAATAAATCAATCAAATCTGTATGTGTTTGGAAGTTTTTCAAATGTGACCCCCTTTGTAACCATTACCTTTTTTATAAGCAACTGTAATTTAATTACACAATTAAATTCAATTACATAATGCCGTTACATGTAACTTATTACTCCTCGATACTGATCATTACTACCATTACGTGATATATTTCTAAGAGACTAAGGTCATTATTTACGTCTAAATAGCAACTCTAAAAGAAATATATAGGACAGGACTTTATTTTATTGTCCAGAAATCAATTCAGTTGTGAAAACTGGTCTCTGAGGAGAGACCACAAAATAAGTGCGATTAGTGACATCAGCGAAAAAAGAAAGAAAGCGCTAAATAACAATTAGTCATAAATAATGCTTACCATCCACGAGAAACAGTAAAATCACATCATGATCCTAACTCCGCGCGGTGCTCTATGTCACAGGGTACTCACACTCTCTGCTGATCTACGCAGTTTGAGCAAAGCATCATGGGGGATGAGATCTCTGTGAGCTGAGATGAAATCAGGTGTTCCTCACGTCGGGAACACAATCGACTGGGAGCCACTTTAACACCCTCAGCAGAAACAGAACAAAATACAAACAAGGGCCTCCGTTAATAATAATTCAAGATAAACACGCCACTTTCTTGGGAAATTAAGACTTTTTCAGATTTTTTTGCAGTATTGGCAGAATTTCACAAACTGAATTACGGAGCAATTTGCAACGTCTTTGATGTGGTAAATATAAGGCCTTACTGGAAAATATACAGACTGCGGGGTAAGAGTGATCAAGGCTGCTCTGCAGCACAAAACACAGAGCTGGAGTTTGCTACCGGGCTTCCTTTCGCACAAAAAAAAAAAAAAACTGCTTAGATCAGAGTCCAAAAGCATCTTCATCTGCGCCGATTATACCACTGTGGATAGAAAATTTGATGACTATTAAGGAGCAAAACTGGGATGCTGACGTGGTAACCTCTAAAAGGGGGACGGGGCATTGTGGGAGGAAGGCCATGGGGGGTGATAGACGTTCTAATGAGGGGATATACTGCACACATTCATCTCTGGCTGCATGTCTGTCTCTCTCCTCCGGCGCTTTCTGTTACTAGCTGATCGGCGAGCTTGCTTTTCCTTCAAGTACTTAAAACAAAGCACTTTTTCAGAGAGAAATGGATTGATTTGTTGATTTGAGAAAATCAATTTGTGCTTTTTAATACTTTTATGAATTGTTTTCTCCTTTTTCCTTCTTTTTGGGGGCCGGTGTTGTTGCGTCAGCACCGAGCATGGATGTATCAGGAGAGTTTGTGTTATTACTGTCGATCAATAGGGGCTGCTCCATTGGTGAGACACTTTGGTATGGATGACGGGGCATGGCAGTTGTTGGGAATTAAATTAGGGGGAGGAGAGAGAGAGGCCGGGTGATGAAGAGTATCAATCATCCTGTCTCGCATGTGAAGTTATTTGTGGGTTAGACAGAATCGGCAATAATGAAAGTTCACTTGTTTTTACACACAAAGGGTTTGTGGACAAATTTATTTCTCTGGGAGAGCGTGTGCGGTTATTTAGCTTTTGCCTGTGAACAAAGGGAAAGAAAGGGGTTATTGGAGGACTTCCGCATAATATGGAATACATTTCTATTATAATTTCGTAAAGGTTGGTGAGATAGCTTAGTAAGATATTTAGTGAGAGGGAAAACAGCCAACTTGCTACAAAAGTCAAAAAAGCTATTGTCAAGTTTTAAGTGTTCTCTTTTATGATCTCTGAGGGAGCTGTCCTTGATTCCCCACAACAAGCATTACTGGCTTTCCTCCTTAGGGTCCCACATGGCATCGCTGCTTCCGGTGATAAAGACTGCAGTGTCAAGGGTTTGTTTTATGACACAGGAGAGCAGAAGTTTTGGCAGCATTTATGAGTCTTGAACAGAGCATTTTTATGGCATCTGATCAGCAAGAGAGTTTCTTCAACTACGGCCACGTTCGGTCCTGTGGACTCCTTTAAACTCACTTAAAAAGCAGGTTTTATACTCTCATTAGTTCATGTAATTCGTCCTCTAGCGATGACCTACTTGTATCAGAGAGCAAGTCTGTAAATTGTGTCATTTTCAAAAATATTAAATACATTTTTACCACGTTTAAAAATGTTAGAAATATGCAAATTATCTGTTCAGAAACAGGACAGATAGAAATAGAAGCAGAGTGGGAGAAATAAAGTTTACACAATTTACATTTAAATGGCTTATAAGAGTTAGAATGTTTTAGTTTTAATGAAAATCAATAACCGAGACATACAAGTCGCCTTAATAAAGTAACACTTGTATTTATGGCATGCACCTCCCCGTTCCAAATATGGCAATGAGTGCTTCTGTTAGGCCACGCCCCTTCTCTAGCATATTTAAAGACACCCAATCACACTCCTTTTCTTTCTAAGCATCACTGCGGAACTGCTGTTGAAGAGAAATTATACGTCTGTGTGCTGTGCGAGTTGGTGAGGTAAGGTTTTTCTAGAATAGACTGATCCCAGGCGGCAAGATATCTCAGTTATCCAAAGTGTGGATGGAGTCATGCTGGGAAGAAATGGACCAGTAAGATGCTGTGAGAAGAAGTGAAGCAGAGAAAGAGGAAGAGGAGGTGATGCTGGCTATAAGCATATGAAAGGAGGGGCCATGAGCTGTGGAAAAAACGGAAGTGACGTGAACATGTGACTGACGCGTGACAACAGAAAAAGCGGCGGTCTGGGAAAAGCAGCTGTTCAAAATGTGGACCTCAAAGAACAACACAAGGAAATTGGACCTCTCGGATATTTGTTGATGAATGCTTGACACTGATCATGTGACACGTTTCATATCATTTAAGATGCGTTGTTTTACTCAGCTGGATCAGATTTATACAATGAGATTAAGAATGGAAAAATTGAATACGAAATGGAAAAATTATGTGCAGATTCTACTGATATAACTGTAGGACTTTACCATAAAATTGTCTAAATGAACTGTGAAGAGAAATATGATTAAGCATTATTCATAATGCTGATCATTTCTAAAGAAAGGTCACTCTGTAATTGTTTCACTCTGAGAAACTTTCACTTTTCCATCAATAGTAGTGTTCAAATTTTCGAGGGTTCAAACTATCTCTTACGCTCACCAATAAGGGTAGAAACCGCAAAATATGAATATCATATTATACAACTTATCCATCGATACAATAGAGTGAAATATCATTACAAATGTTATTCATATGATTGCAAAGCTGATTTTTCAGCAACCATTCCATGTCACGTGGAAACCAGGATTATTTATGAACAGAAAGGTCAAAAGAGCATTTATCTGAAAAAAAATAAAAATAAAATTTAATACTATAAATAGTCACTTTTAATCAATTTAAGTGCATCCTTGCAGAATAAAAATATTCATTTCTTTTTAAAAATCCCTTCTAATCGAAAGACACAACTTATCACTGCAGTAGAATATATATCGCATATTACTCATCATAACCGTTTCGTGATTTCATTTGAAAAGTTAAAATCTGCAAAAGCACCATCAGACTAGCCAACATATTTAATAAATGTAATCTGCAGCTGCATATGCAAATTTCTACTGGCTATATGGATAACATAGGCTGGCATCAAAGCCTAAATAAATGTCTTTAATCGCCAAGTATTTCATTAATTTCCTAAATGTGCACTCCGAGAAATACAGACGCAATTGTTTACGATGCAGTTCTCGAGAATTATCCCAACAAGACGCTGCAGAAGACAGGTGAAGAACTCTTCAGTCTCCGAGAAAGAGAGTGTATCAGGACAGAGCTGTGGGAGATGAGTGTAGATCACCTCCACGCCGTAAACAGAACAAATGAACCACTATCCCCGGTAATGCCACCCCGGAGAGGGGCTTAAAATGGCTTATAGAAAACTGGAGGTGGATAGAGGAGAAGAGGAATTACGGGAGTGTTTTATAAGAACTAAAAACGCTCAGTAAAAGAGATCCCCATCAGCAGGATCTGTGCCATCAGCAGTCTGCGAAGTTAGAGCACTAAGTGACACCTGAACACGCAGAAGATGAATGTTGCAAACGGTACACGCGAGCTCAAATAATAAAACGAAAATGTGTTCTGCTACTTCATCCTCGGTGATAAATTGGCGTGTGTTTATGAAACCATCCTTACTGGAAGTAATATTAACAAACAATGCCGCGTTTTCAAAGCCATCCGCCTAATAATCCGGGGAGTATGCGATGACGAGCAACTTTCTTCCCAAGGGCACTTCAAAAATCGCAGTTGATAAATTAGTCTGACTGCCACATTAATACGGGAGAATGAAAAAATCGCGGAGGTGCGGGAGGAAAAATAACTTCCTTTTTTTCGGGATCTCTCGACACGCCGCCTGGTGCTTTCTGACTTCTACAGAATCAATTATTACGGAGGCTAATCGAATGGAGATAATTGGTCGCAGTGTATATTAAACAGTCCTACACAGGCTCTTGTGCGGATGGATCCAGAGCCACTGGTGCTGAGGGGCCACTCCAGGGCCAGAGGGCGAGAGGGGAGACGGGATGACGCACTTGGCAGTGCTGGAGAGTGGGAGGCTCAGCTTGCGAAGTGCGCCTCGCTGCACGACTTGAACACTCCTCGAAGCTGGAGAGGGGCTCGTTCTGAGTGTGTGTGTTTAATGGGATATGCAAATCTCTTACAGTCGGAGAGCGTGCGAGCGTCTGGGTGTGTTCGGCGTCCAATGATCATCATCAGATCACAAATCGCTGGGAAATATAGAGTTAAAGCTGTTCTCGCGTCGCCTGACGTCCACACCCATCATCTTGGCCAGAGACAACTGTAATTTCATTTTATCTTTGTTTCAAGGGCAAGCGTTCACAATAAAAAAAAAAAAATAAAATAGAAAGGAAGGGCAACTGTGGCCAATAATAAAAAAGACAGCAAAAATAATGCAAAAAAGACTAGATTTCCTTTAAAAAATAAATAAAATACAACACAACTGTTTAGATTGTAATGTCTCCGAGGTGCTTTAAAAAATCTACCTAATCTGCTATGAAGGATGGCCACATGCAACAAATGTTGATTTTATTTAGTTATTAGAAGTTGATAAAGAACATCTATTTATGACAGCATCCTCATTTTACAGCATTTTTACACAAGTGCCTAAAACGTTTATCGGTACTGTAGCTTTGCAGGATTTCTTGAAGACATTTTGGAGACATTAGCACAATTCTTCTGGTTTGTTCTGTTTCTTCATGTCATTCCAGACAGAATGGATGATGATGATGATGATGAGATCAGAAACCATTTTTAGATGGTTAAAATATTAGTGTTTACCATCAGACACACACACACACATATATACATATGCTGAAGTCTTCTTTACTTAACTAACACAGTTTTAATTAAGTTAAAATAGATACCGTCTCCTTGCCACAAAGTCTTGCTCCTCTCTTTCTTTCTCTCTCTCTCTCTTTGTTTCTATCGTTTAAAAAAAACCAAGACAAAGTTTTCAAAAACACTTAGACTGAATAATCTTATTCAAATGCCATCTGTCCTTTTCCCTACAGCGTATAAGCAAAGAACCGCTTAAAAGTGTGTTACTTTTCCAATGTTAAAATTCTAATATCTCATTTTAGCTATAAGCAAGCAATTTAAGCCACCTTTTCAAGAACTTACAAGAACAACGACAGACCGGATTTGTTTTCGGATCTGAGCTTTTAGCTGTGAAATATTTCATGTAAACAGAATGCGACCAACCGGAAACTATGTGAGCTATTCGCATCATCGTATCATCATCAAAATCATCCAAATTTCCCATGATTTTGCCCGTTGCTGTTTTCTATCTCTAACTATATAGAATAGAATGTTTTGAATAAATAAGTCAGAAATAATTATGTGATATTTTACATTGTTTGGTATCTAATTCATTAATGCATAATATAATAGGGGGTGGACTGTGACAGTTCTACCCGGAAGTCTCCGTCAAGAAAACCTGTTTGAAAACACTCAAAATTGTTGGGATGTAGCCAGTACCATTTCATTATATATATATATATATATATATATGATCTAAATAATCTGCCACTTTAATTACGTAGTGCAACAGGCATGGTAGAAATGGAATAAATCCAAATGTTATTCTACGTTAATAAGACATATTTTCTTGCACAGTTAACTATTTCGACAGAACAGCTGAGTACGGTGCAAGGTGCCCTCGTTAATTAATAGCTGTACATACACAGCCTTCTGGGATGTTATCCCTTTGTATCCTTCGAGTGCAGTGTTCTCTGCATCCCATAAAAAATCAGATTGTACAAATAACACCGGGTCCCCTGTAACAGAGTCGGGAGACTCCTTGAAATTGTTGTTTGTGACTCGCGAGAAGCGAGAAAGAGAACAGCTTGGCAGCTTCCCTGGGGACAGACATTCATGCTATTTACAGCTGGTGGTTGTTTTTAAATACTCACATATTTAATTAGCAGACAGCACACATTTCTAACAGGCTCAAAGTCAACATTCTGGCCAGGTGTAAGGGTAGGTGAGGACGAGGAAGAGGAAGCATCTGTACAATAAAGAAACATGATGGTTAGCGAGTGATTAGATTATTAGGGGTTTGTTTAAAACTGTTAAAGAATTGAAAAAATCGAATTAATTTCACGTTATATTTAATGAATTAACACTGTGATTTGTGTTCAATCTTTCTTTACATTTTTTTGTCTGTTTTTGCATTTCCGATTAATAGCTAATTACCTCACTGGACTCAGTTTTGGAGTGAACGTTTTTATTTATGTGTCATTTTGGCAATATTCACTCAAAAACTGAAAAGGCAAAGATGCTCAAAGTCAGAATGCCTGGATCGCACGCAATATGATGAATTTTTACTCATTTAATAACATGCTTGTGTACATTTTTGCTCATAGAACCTCCTAGATTTACATATTTCAGTGCAATACGTTACTGTGGCAGATATGTTAAGCCATGAATAAATATAAACATAACAAAGAGCCTATCACTGTCCTACCATCCACAGGAATCCAATCCGAGTCTGTCAATCAGTTCACAACACACACAGAACATTTTCTGCACTATTTTTTCTGATTTTACATGTGCATATCCATACTGGCTTTCTTGACAATTGCTGTTTTAGATTTTTTTTTCCAAGCCAAGAGTGCCATTTTAGGACGGTATATGAAGGTAAAATTTTATTCGAAATAAAAATCCTTGTGAAGAAATGCACAAATAGGGCAAAGGACGTGATTAAATGTATTAATTTTGCGTGAAAGATCACATTATGTTTCTAATATAATTCATAATATTTATTTTAATTAACCACATAAAATTAACATGTTAATTAAATTTTAAGAAAAAAAAAACACATTTGTCAAAATAAACAGTTATCTTTAATGCACTTGAACACACGGTGCAAGGCAGTAAAGGATAGTGTCTTTCAGTGAGATGTTTGGAGAGAAAAATCTCTCCCACTTCAGATCTTTCTCATCTGCATTTCAGTCGATCCCTCAAAGGAGAAAAAAAGAAATCTAAAAAGATTACATCAGGTTGTCATACCTGTGACGGACAGCAGCTGTGACTGAAATTTTATTATAGGTGAGAAAACGGCCGAAGTGCAATACACGATTTTGCATAAATTAGCTATATAACAATGTGAAAATGAGATTTACGTGCCACTGCACAAACCGGGGCTAGTTGTCACGCGGCCCCATTAACCATAAAGTTCTGAAATAAAGTAAAATTAAACAAATGCATGACTGAAGTCGATTTTCTGGCGAATAATGCCTCTTGCAGCCTATACGATATATATGCAGCGTAACCTTTTGCATAACTCACAGGGATGCCGTGCACCACATCTGACGTGCAAAGAAAAGCACGTAATCACTCGACATAACGATGTGAACAAATGAATTACACAAGGTCTGAGTGATTACTCATGATATCAGCAGAGATAGAGGTTTAGCTGGCAACATCGCTATATGCAAGACCCCACTCCAGGGAATAAGATACGTGCACGCTAACGATACGAAACTCGCGAAATCTCTGATACGGCAACATGAATCTGAGGCAACGTCAATTAACTGGATTTGCGGGTTTAACCTGTCAACAGGATGTCATAACAGCTTTTATCATTGTGCACACTGTAGAGTGTGAGAGGCATCATATTTAATCATGCTCTCCCTCGCTCTTTCCCCCTGCTTTCTTTCTCTTTCTTTTACTTTTTTTGGAGTAAAAATATGTCCCCACGCAATGCAAACTCCCCAGACACAGTGTTGTTTACTGCAGATTAACAAAGGGGAGGCAAGACGAGTTTCTGACACCAGCTCAAGCGAACAAGAAACCGTAATACCAGCAGAGTGAGAATTTTTAAGCAAAAGTTGGGCTGCATTTGGGGGAACTGTTTACTTTTGTTTGCGAGTTCTCTACTTGGACTTGTATTTATTTATTTATTTATTCACTTATTTGTTTTTATTTTTATGTACGCTAGTAAGTTCGGTTTTCGCCCCGGCGGGACGGCAGGAGAGCTGGATTCCTGTGGGGCTGAGTTATAAAAAGGGTCTGTGTAGTAATCTATAATAAATTAATAAAGATTTGTTTTTTAGGAATGTCAGTGGGTCACTGCTTTGCAGAGAAGAATGCGTGTGATATCTTGTGGTCCTGTGGCAACGTACTCATGGGGACACATGACTGAATGTGGTCGTGTTTGTAAAATAACAGCATGTTATATGACAGCACGTTTAAACTGAAGTTTCTTGCTGGGAGTTATATGTCGCTTGCTTCGGGGGAAAGGTGTCTTCTAAAGGTTGATTCGTATATTTCAGCAGCCAAAAAAAAACGTTTTGGGGATATTGTGTAACTGCTGATATTTAATAAAATAGTTCACGTGGAAATTAAAATTTGTGTCAAATTTATCCTAAACTCAGGGTTAAAGGGTTACTCCACCCCAAAATGTCGTTCCAAACCCTTGAAAACAATTTCATGTCATTTAGATGAAAACCGGTCGGCTTGTGAATGTCCCATTGACTTGTCAATGTCACAAGAGTACAAGTTTTCATCTACAATATCTTGTTAATAATTATCATTGGAAATGTTATAATTGTATTCTAAAGACGAACAAAGCTTTTAGGGGTCTGGAACAACGTTGGACAAAATTTGGGGGTTTTCACATTTTCTTCAAATTGTCATTTATGGGTGAACTAATTACACTTCACCGCTGGAAGACGTCATAACTACACCCAATGAATAAATGAATGAATGAATGCATGAATATAATAACTGGTAGTAAATCTCAATAGCAATTAAGACAAGTAACACACTGAAACAAACGTAAGATTTTAAAGTTAGGAAAAATTTGCTTTCACGATTTTCGTTTTATTTGCAGCTTTAAAAAATAAAATAAAATCTTACATGTACACCATCAGAGGGAACTTTCTCCATTATAAAAAGTAGAATCTGAACAAATGAAACAGGCTGCGAGGCAGTCATTACTGAAGGGTTTGCGACTGTGAAAATCCTCATGGTGCCATCAGCCAATCAAAATTGCCATTTTCGCGAGGCTTCAGAGTGATTAGTTACAGCTGCCATCGAGATGAATGGGAATGCAAACGTATCGGTTTCTCCAGGTAGACCTTCTTGGATATTACATTGAGTAAAGTTCGTAGGTACAATTGCATTGACTGCTGATATCCCCAGCATGCAATAAAGCACACATATATATCTGTCTGCACGGGGCAACCAATAAACAACACTTCAGTTCTGTTTACATACAATACCAATACCTTTCACCATTTCGCTCTGATGATGATGAGTCCAGTTGTACAGTTATATAGCTAAAGTTTAGAAAGCTTGGTTAATTGCTTGGTCATTTCAATAACATTTTCAATATATACTGAAAAAAAAATTGCAAATATGCTGAAGTATGCTGTTAACGTGTTACTAACTGATTCTTTTTTTAATTGTTTGCCAAATTCAAAGAAGCAGTTCACCCAAAAATGTAAATGTTGCCATCTTTTGCTCAACCTCAAGATGTTCCAATGGCTACCGTCAACTTAGGTTGCCAGCGATCTTGAAAATATCTGTTTCTGATACGGGTTTGGAAGAAGTCATGGATAAGCAAGCGATAATAGAATTTTCATTTTTGGGTGAACTGTACGGAACACGAAAAAGTCTCAAAGCCAATTTGTTTCATTGTTTCAATAAGACTGAGGCAACCTTACAGCATTCACTTTCTCAATCACTTTAAAATGTTCAAAAATAGAGATATTTCAGCTATAACGTTGTTTTTAATTAAGTGGAGGCAAATAGCAGCAGGCAGCTCACTTCATGAACAGACGCTACATTGTTATTGAGGTGCAGTGGGCAAAGTACAATGTAAGATTAGCCCTTCATATCGGCTATAATGTAATCAGCCATTGAACGGATCTAAATGACATGAGAACAATACTTCAAAACTCCCTCCACTGGTATCAGCGCTTTCTGACCTGCCAAGCCACTAAGTGGAAATGAACATTATCCTGCAGCACTTACCGAGAAGAATGCGGCCCTTGAATGAAAAGAAAGTGCTGCATAGAAAATGATTGAACTTTTTTTTTTTTTTTTTTGTCAAAAACCATCTAAAGACCGAAATCAATTTTCATAATTTTTTTTTCAAAAGCACTTTTGTGCTTCACATGAGCATTTTTGAGAAGGTGGGTGAGTCACTGTGACCATTTTGCATGTGCAACACATGACTCTATTTTACCTATCAGGTAACTTTATTCATATCATTTTCACGTCATTCTTCAAAACCGCGGCTCTTGTCGCTTCAGATTTGAATGGCCATTGAAACGTTTCCTTCATGAAACCGCTCTTCCCTGATTTCTAAAAGGCGATTATATTAGTTCTATAAGAAAATCATTGTTTGTTTCTTATTTCGCCACCTTTTCACTGTAACAGTAGAAATACACCATCTATCAGCTCGGTGCTGAATTATTTATTCCTCTAAACACCACCTACGCCTGCTCCAGATTTCCATTCTCTCTCCTTTTCTTTTTCTATTTCTCTTTGCATCTATTTCTCTCTCTGTCTCTTCCACGGAGCGGTTGCGGGCGCTCATGGCGCGAGATGACAGTTCTCCTCCGTAGTGATTCATGGATCCAAATGCTGCACATATTGCATATTTTGCATTGTAAAATCAAGTTTGTCAAGCAGAAAAGAAAAAGTATGTCTGACAGGAAGTCTAAGCATTCACTCTTTCCCTTCTCCCTACAGCTTGGTTTGTTTCTGCTGCAGAAAAAAAAAAAATAGAAATAAACAATTGAAGGAGGCTAAAAAAAAATATGACAGTAGACTCCAGAGTAGTTAGACAGAATGCTAATTCTTTGAGGCTGCATTCTTGATTCTTGCTCAAGAAATTATAGCTTTTTCTTTTATGTATTGTGTCATACACTATCTATCTATATGTTTATATATATATATATATATATATATATATACACACACACACACACACATATATATATATATATATATATGGGTTCATTTAGCCTAATTTTTTGAATCTAATAAAGCCTTTATCTTTAGCAATACATTGTGTATGTGTGTCTGTGTCTGTGTGTGATGGCAAATTTTTAACTAAAATAATTTTAGTTAATGGTAAATTAAAGTCATTTGAATTTATATTACACTCAATTAATTTACGTTGAAAATCATGACATTATTAAAATGCTAAAAAAAAGGTATATCAAAAGACTAAAAGGCAAACCAAAGGCTAAAATCAAGGTATAAACAATTTTTTTTCCAGGATTACTGTTTTACTGATGAACATAAAGTTCTTGTGACTTCCAGAATTACATAATTTTATAATGGACTTTCATGTATTTCATAAATCATTCTCGGCTAAAGAAACACCCACTTGTGTGGCATAAGAGACTCCTGTTTCACAGCTCATAATCACCGTCAGTCAAAGCACAAAGAAACTTAAACATCAAAAGTGAGACTAAAGAGCGTGTCAGCTCAGGTTTGAGTTACAGTCAATAGCAGTCAACATGTTACTTAAAAGTAATGATAGGTCTCTGTTCAGGACAAAGTTTTTTGTTTTTGTATTTTCTGAAGAGCGGAGTTGCCTCGTTTTGACCCTAACTACCCAAAATTGGTAAGGAAATGTTTTGCATGACTCATAAAGTCTCTGTGCAGATTGCAGAATAAAATGAATTATCAGCGATTTTCTTTCTCTCTCTCTTTCTCTCTCTCTCTTTGTGCCAGAGAGATTAATGATTCAGATAAACGCTGGTAATGTAACATCATCACACAAAAATGGTTACATGCCCCCCATCATCTTGTTTCCTTTCTTCTCAAAATAAAGTTGAAGCATCAAGAGTATTTCAGAGCAGCTGACAGTTTGTGAAATAAATAAATCACATGCATTCTTTTATCCAACAGCCTCCCTGTAGATGTAATTCGACAGCTGTAGATATTTAACAGTCATCCTCAAACAGAATTATTTCAGTTCTGCACAAGCTGGCTCCCAAAGTTCATTATTATTGCATAGCTTATGGCTACTCCTCTTCATCAAGGCTGCATTACATTATTTACAAACCGAAAACAATTGTGTGAAAAGTATAATACAAGGCCAGGGATGCCAAAAAAAAAAAAAAAAGAAAGAAAGAAAAGAAAAAGCGGTGTGCATAATGGATGGAAAAAGTCATTCTTCGTGCATTAGTTACATAACAAGGCCCACGTGTTGAGGTATTGTATATTTAAGGAAGCAGCACTTCCTAAACTCATCTATTTGTTTTAAGAGGGAAGTAAATGGACAGATCTAGGACAGCCTAAGCAGAGTCTCTGTGCTGCCGGGATGGCGCTTCGTAGCTTCACGGTCCTAATGGGAAGAAAATTTCATAGCACAACAACAGAAAAAGACATAAATGCACTTAAACAGCTGATCAAGGGCAAGATGCACAGCAGAAGAAGGAATGCTTCGCTTTATTTCCCCCTTTTCTGTTCTGCTGGAGTTCAGAGAGGTTTGAGGCTCGACAATCTATTACGGGTCAGGGGAAAAGATGAGAGACAACTAATAATCGACCTTTTTAGTGCAGTTTGCTGTGGTGAAAAGACCCAGAGGAGAGATGTTTAGGAGTGAAGTCGTGTGATGCTCGCATGGGTTCATATACGCCGCTGATTTTTTTTCAAAGGTTGATACTTTATAACGTGGCCTGCTGAAACACGTCTTACTGCAACTCTTTATTCGCCATGTTCTTTTTACCTTTGCTTTTATATGTAGTCGACATTGGAAGTGGGTTTAAAACTTTATTAAATTTGCTCTAAGACATGTTTTTGATCCACTTCAAAAGTTGACTACTATATACACACACACACATATACACACACATATATATATATATATATATATATATATATATATATATATATATAGTAGTCAACATTAGTGTGTCAAATGATCGCATTATATAAAATAAAAGTAATATATGTGTACAGTGCATTTTTACATGTATATACATTTATAGAATTATATAAAAGAAGTATATAGAATTTATATTTTATATGTAAATATATTTAATATATAAACATATTTTCTCAAATAAATATATAATGTATAATACAGTATATACACACAAAATAATTTACTCACCTTCACCATTTTTGAGTAAAACTCATTCACAGGGTTTAACATTTCACTGAAAGAAACATTTTCAATGAATAACAAAAATCTGACCTTTTAAACTCTTTATTTGTATTGTTTTTCATTAAGGCTTAATAGCTCAGGTTTGCTATAACATAGGGACTGGGAATATTCTGAACTGTCCCTTTTTATATTTAATTCTGCCCTATAGGGAAAAATTAATACATTAAAATATACCTCAAAATACATTTATTTCATGCTAAGTATACTACAAATTAGTGCTGTCAAAAATATATGTGTCTGTTCTGTCTATATATATATATATATATATATATATATATATATATATATATATATATATATATATATACATACTCATACATGTACATTTTTAAGAAAAAATATTTTTATATATCAAGTGTATTAATTTATAATATAAATTATATGAATATACTAAATATACTATACTTTATGTGTGTGTGTAATAGACATAATAAATGTACACAGAGCACACATATTATGCAATAAATCAAAATGAATGATTTGAAAGCACTTAATATTAAGAAATTTGCGCGCTGGTAATATTCCAAATAAAGCTTAATTATCATTTTTATATCAGTAAGTCTCAAGTGATATACATAAAATTTGAACTATACTGTATTTTAAATATCTAAAAAATTAAGTTAAAGATTATAAAAATAAAGATAAATAAAGATTAAGTTCAACGTCCACATTTTTTAAAAGGAGTCATTTGGTGTGATTTAAATTTCTCTTTGGAGTGTTTCAAGTTGTTAGTGCATAGATAAGATCACTAAAGTTGCAAAGATTAAAGTTTCAAAACCCGGTGTTATGTTTACGAGGTGCTATGCAACACTACATGTAAAAAGACAGTCACGATAATCAATAATTATTTCCCCAATACATTGCATTACACCAAATGTTCTATTTAGCAACATCATATAACCCCTTTAAACTGAATCACTTACTTTCTCTGAGAATCGAACCCATGACCTTGTCGTTGTCAGCAGCATACACGCTCTGCTGTTAGAGCTACAGGAAATATTTACATTCTGCAATCCTTCATCTAGTCAGCATATTCATGTTGTTCATCATTGTATGAAAAAGAAGAGCCTCATGCATTTTAATTGGTGCTCTGTCTATAAGTAATCTCCGAGACATGCACCGAATACTATTTTTGCTCTAAAATATCCATATCAAGGGATTTTCCTTAGCTAAGAAAAAAGTAAGAGTTTAAAAGCAAAGCTAGTTCCACCTCTCCCTCTTTAGATGTATCATCCAAAGCATTCCCTTAAAAAGACAGGTATGTTTTTTTTTCCCCCTTTTCAAGACTCAGCCACCCTTCCTTTAGGATTCTGAAAACAGAGCAAACCGAGACATGTCATTTACATAGATGCCGGTGATGGATGCACGCGGAATCAAGACCCTTCGAAGGGTTAATATGCATAAGAACGGCTTGAATCAAGCTATGCATCTGTATAATAGTCCGCCAACATTCGCTGTACGTGAAAGCACGCGAGAGAAAAAGCAAGCCACCTTTAGAACAGTAAACAGGCGAACGCACGGCATGCTAAACAGGCCAACACCCTGCAATGTCTGCTGGTTCGGAGCGCCATTAATCAGAGCCGCATTGCTGGTGGCTTGTGTAGATTGAGAGATTTGCGGATCATGTAAACGCCGGTGGAGACAGAGCAGCAACGATGCAGAAAGGTAATACTGAGAAACACCGCCTAGAGGATTCACGAGCACTTTGTGGTGTGACGGCTTTGGTGGTTAACTACTTTGTGGCACGCTGACAACGGATTGGCGGAGACAAAGAGGTTTTGACAAACTGCGAAGGGGAAAACTGGCATTGCAATTAAAATGCTCCTGGTGGTGTTGACATATATTATGCATTTGCATGAATCAGATTTTATTTAGTGCTGAATGACAAAAAAAAAAAAAAAAAAAGAATTGCCAAAAATAATGTTTTGGGCACATTATGTGTTAACAGATATTAAATGAATATGCTATAATTTAAATGCTATAACTTTGGAGATATTTTTTGATTCCTTTAAGTATTTATCTATCTATCTATCTGTGTATCTATCTATATATCTATCTGTCTCTCTGTCTGTCTGACTGTTTACTTTTGTTGTCGTCGAAATATTATTGTCTTTAAAGTGTGTCGCTGATAAATCATTTATAAATTTTTTTTTGCAATGACATATTTAATGATGAATTGCAATTTAGAAAAAGTAAAATACATCAACTTTAAAGGTAATAATAAATACATAGTTAAAATTAGATACAGTTAGAGAATACTTTGCATGTGCTTTAGTCTAAATAAGATAAATTTAAAACATTCAAATGTTTTCAAAACTGTAAAGTAAAGTTTCGAATAAAATAAATCCGACTTTATTACGAAGCGCATTTTTTAAGTGTACTGAAGTATGTTAAGAAACAGTAATGAATGTGAATGCTCTTAACTACACTTAGATGGTCTTTTTAGTCATCAAAATTGCCTGCAAATTTGTTTGTTTTTTATATAATACACTTTAAAAAAAAAAAATCACATTCTTCTTCATTTGTGGAACACAAAAGCCAATATTTGGAAACACTGGTTACCCTTTTTCCATGCATTTAAAAAAAGGATGCACAAAAGCACCACAAAAGTGGACCGCATTTGATTTGTGCGCTTTAATCCGAGCCTTCTGAACAGACTGAGAAAACATAAAAAAAGTCACGCAGGTTTGGAACGACATGATGGTGAGAAAATGATGACAGAATTTTCATTCACAGGTGAGCTATCCCTCTAATGCATAATTAATATCAGACATTACCGCTAACTGTTCGCATTAATTACCTTTATTACCCATAATATTCTCCCAGTTGCTATAACGTAAAGTGTTATTTCATAGATTGCGAGCGCGGTCCTTCCATCGGCGGCGTGGTGAGAAAGAAACTCTTTGGATTGGAGCAAAGGGAACACATGCCAAAGATACCTGCTCTTGAGACTCTATCAGAGACTAACCTGACAAAGGAACATCTGCTAGGATTTTATCTTTCTCTTCTAACAGTATGGCTCAGATTTTAAAGGACCAATAGTGGGGTGCTCTTCCTTGAAGTACGGCTACAGAGAGTTCTCCCCAACCACTTCCTGATGGGCGCCACCTGTTCTCTCTGCCACATGAGGATCTACGTATCGCTGGGAGAAGAGAATATTGTCACCATAACACTGCTGGAGCCTCTCTCTCTCACTCTCTCCTGATTTCTTGTCACCTGTTGTCCTTCAGGTACCAGATGTGACTGTTGGTGCAATAAAGGCCATATTCTGCAACTCTATTTGGCAGCGATCCAGATTGAATGACAATCGACTTTAGTTTATTAGTGTCTGTTACACGTATACTTAAACGGTTAGTTCACCCAAAAAATTTAAATTCTGTCAGCATGTACTCATTCTGATGCCATTCCAGCCCTGCATGACTCACTTTCTTCTCTGGAACACAAAAGAGATTCCTTATTTTATCTATGCAGTGAAAGGCGGCGGGGTCCAATGTTGATTTGGACCCCAATGTCCAAAAATAGTTAACTCAAACCTACAGACTTGAATATGAGTTTAGTGTTTGGGCTCTTTTGATAAGCAGTCACCTAGCAACTACCTAGAACATCCTAGCAACCGTATAGCAACATGCCAGAAAGAGCTCAAAATACCCAATAGAATTTATAATATTACCAAAATAATGTTTTGAGATGTTCGGTATGGCACATCTAATGTGGATATTTCATGCAAAAATCATTTTGCACTTGGTATCCTAATCAACAAAATATATTGGTTTCATATCAGTTATTGACTAACAGATGATTGATTTTTTTTTAATCCTTAATCCTTTAATCCTTAATATATATATATATATATATATATATATATATATATATATATATATATATATATATATATATATATATAAATGAAATTTACTAATTTCAAAGTGTAAATTGTTTCTACATCAAATGGTTTTCAGTGTGCATCTCAAAATAAAAACTGTAAAATTACAAGTAATGCAATAATAAGTTATAATTTATAGCTAAACATAAAAAATCATTTAAAAACATCAAACACAATAAAAACTGACACAGAAACCAAATCAAACATTAAACAATGAACACACTGGCAGTAACCCAAAACCACTTCATTGCCACCAAAGTAAAAATGTAAAAAGCCATTAATTGATAAATTAATTATGCTCAGTAAATAAGTCATGAGTGCAGGTTACCCATAGCTTCAGCGGTGATTAGACCTTTGGCACTGGATCACAGACTTCTCTCAAAAGTGAACCTTTAGTACCCCACAAATAAAAACATCTGGTGCCAGCAGGCACTTTGGGTCTCATCATTATGCTGTAGACCCACAAAGTTCCTTCTGCCACGCCATTTTAAAGCCATAGCTGTGTTCACTGGGTAATTTGAGTTGTCTTCATCATCCGCTGACAAATGGAACTTCATGCAGAGGACCAGATGGCAAGGATAAGTCATAAATCTAAGAAATAAGACATTTGATTGATGACTTACGAGAGAAAGAAACGCTCCCACCAAAAAACAAACCGAACAGCGATTTCTCTCTAATTGAAACTGGCGTAACACTATAGCAAATCTAGGGAGCTATTCAGATTTCATTTAGGCTTCTCAACAGCATATAGCTAATGAAATCAGTCATGAATACTTTTTAGTTAAATCAACTTTTGAACTCAGGAAAAAAAAAATTGACCCAAGAGTATGGGAAATGTATATGCGCTGAACAACGCGGAAGAAGTTCTTACCTAAACAATGGGTGGATAAAAGACGGAGGCTTTAAAAACACAATATGACGGATCCATAACACCAATTATATCCCGAAACAGAACTTAATATCGCTGTATATCAAAACAAACCTACTCTTCTTTTCACGCAGAAAGTTTGACTCACTCAGTTCAGCACATTTAAAAGGACGTGCTATTTCATGAGGGTGGCATCCTAGTGTGACAACTTATCACCACCTTAGCATGAATAAAACATCTTGCACCCAGAAAAAGAAAAAAAAATTGTCTGTTCCTTTAGAGTCTAAAGAAAAGACGTGCAAGCATTTTTTCATTAGGAACCCAAACAGTACAAATACATTCCAATACTGTATGTACTGTATGGGTGTGTGTGTGTGTGTGTGTGTGTATCTATCTATCTATCTATCTATCTATCTATCTATATATATATATATATATATATATATATATAGTGTGTGTGTGTGCGTATTTAAGCATTTATATGAATACACCTAAATATATGAAATATCTAAAAACAGAAGATCTAAATATCTTCATATTGTAACAAATATCTAACAAATGCCTGCTTACACAGACACATAAAATGGTATATATCTACATATTTAATACATATTCAATACCTACATATCTAAATAAACTTCTAAATAGAAATCTATATCTTCATAAAGAAATGTAATCTAAATATCTTCATAATTTGAATAAAAATCAAAAATCTAAATATTTTTTTAAATATCTAGATACTTGTTTAAATGCCTATACATATCTAAATTTCAATATAAATATCTGCATATTAAGATAACTAAACATCTAGAATATCTAAATACCTACAAATAACTGACAACCTACACAAGTATCTACATAAATTTAAAATTAAAAAAAATAAATAATCTAAACAAGTATCTTCATATCTCAATAAATGCCTAATACCCGTTTAAGTACCTAAATATCTACATATACCTAAAATTCTAAATAACTAGATCTACATATCTAAATCTCTACATAAATGATTTCATATTGAGATATTTAAATATTTGAAATACCTAAACACAAAATAAACATCTAAATATCTTCATATCTGAATACCATACCCGTTTAAATACCTACATAAGTAAATGAAAATCTGCATACCTTTCTACATGAATATATCTAAATTATAAATATCTAAAAACCTAAAAATATATTATTATTATTAATAATAATAATAATAATAATAATAATATCTAAACAAATATATTAATATCTCAAATATCTAAAAGACCTGTGTAAAGTACCTAAATATCATTAATAAAATCTAAAATATTTAACTAACGAAAGACAGTACAGAACAAAGCTTTGAATAACGTTTTATTCATAATTTATACCAGCAGATACAAAAATGTTTTAACTGTATCCAAATGTGCAAGAAAACACTATTGGTACTTCATTAATTCAAATGAACAACAAACAAGAACTGACTTTGGAAAACTGACCATGTAAACTGGAGTGAGCAGACCCTTTTGGACAAAAAAAAGGACTGAATTCAGAGCATTATCGTCACTAACTAAAAACGTTGACTACAATTTTTGCATCTGACTTTTTCTCAAGAGTATACCAAAGTCATTGTGAATATATCTAGGTGACATTCTATCTCCCCCGTTTTGTAATTAAAAAGGCAATCATAATCGTAAAGCAGCACAAATGTGTATGACACATTAAAGAAATACGTTTGTAAAATTGTACCAAGAGATATAAACAAAGAAAAACTAATCTGTACTAAATACATCATGTAAACATTCACCTTCATTCGCAGCACAAGGACAACAGAAAATGGATCAGAAAAATAGATATTTCAGTGAAGCTTGTTAAGTGCTCAACTGTCATCGGTTCAAAATACTTCAGCAATCCGAACAAGAGACTTCTAACGGCATACATACAAGGTCATGAAAATAATATTGAACATGATGGAGTCCCGGCTATTCGCTTCTTTTTTTAAACATGCTCACACGCACCGAACATTTTCAGTCAGTGCTTATCTAATTACGCCACACGTCTTGGAATAAAACAAACTGAGCAAAAGGAAATTCATTCAATGTACACTTCGGTCACTTCAGTTCACATTTATTTTTTGCATTAGTCGACTTCCACATTCTGGTAAACGCGCTTTTCAACGAATTGAAAATCTTGTGCCTTGCCTAAAACATTCCTCTTTTTGTTGCTTATTCAACCACGCTCTCGCAAATCTCAAAAACACGCGCAATTTAAGCGATTCTGACATCCGACAACCTTCATTTCATTGGAAAATGGCACCTTTGCCCATTCGGTTACAGCAAATAAACACGAACGTCATATTCTATACCAAAACACATATAGATACAGCATTTAAAATAAGTTTCCGGGTGTGTTAAGGAGCAATTTTATGTCTCATACTGGTTCCTCACACGCATCACGCAAAACAAACACATTTCTCACTGAATGAATTAACTCTATGGGTTATGTTTTCACTAATGAATATTAAAGATGGCAAACTGTGTTTATTTGACAGCTAACCTTCAAAGTCTCCCCAAGGTGTCACACGAATACTTTCTGCGGCATTGTTCACCGGTTTCTGTGAACGCCAGTTGGCATTTTTTTTTAAAAAGGCCCCTAAAAGCCTTAGACCATGTGTGGTGTGAAACCGCAAATAGAAAGTTCTGGCTCTGATTCACACACATTCAATATGCCAGCTAAAGAGACATTTATAAGCTCCCCTGTTTGCTGGTTATCCCAATGTAGTCCAAAGCCAAGCAGCGCCGACTGAACCATTTCATGTCATATTTATCCCAGCATCATTTAAGTAAAGCGCAAAACCCACCGACTCTCGCAAACAACAAGCATCCAATTTTTACTATCTGAAGCCCTATTAAACAAAAGCAATGGATGATTCCCTTTCAGGTGACAGGAAAGAGGATAGGCGGTGTGTGGTGGGGAAAAAAAACTAAACGGACAACAGTGTATAAATGCTCAAATGTCTGAATGCAACATTTTTGGCTTGAAGCAAAGTTTATGAAATATTGACAGGCTGACATGCTGCTATTATGGAGGACAGAAGGTGAGGAAAGCCTTCTGTCGTTCAGCAAAGGGCAAAAAAAAAAAAAAAAAAAAATCTCCTATATTTATAAATGCATAATTCCTTTGGGATATTTGCAGATTAACTGAAAGTTTGCTCGTGGTTCAAGTACAAACAAGCCAATATAAAACTGTGCTTTTTCTGTGTAGGTTGTTACCAATTCCTAGCATTATTTTCTTCTTTCAACCAGAGCAACAATGAGTGATGGCAATGATTCCAGCGCTAAAATATGAAATACTTAAAATGGTGTTTATACAAGACAAATAAGATGTTCATGAACCATAATAAACCTTTGCTAAATGTATACGAGCCAAAAATGATTTAGACAGAACAGAATACTGTATGAACCACACTATACAACATAAATTAAAAAAAAAACCTCTTTTGTTCTCTACCTGCTCCCTTTTTTGTATAACATCACAGATTCGTGGCATTCTGCATGTATTCTTCTATAACATTTGTTTTGGATGTGATTCACAGTCCTTTCTTTTGTGGTCTTCCTAAGCCAAATTTGTTGTTGCACAGAAAAGTTTAACGGACAATTAAATGTTTTACTGTTAACCTCTGATAAATGTAGAACATTAATCCTAAATAAATACTTATTCTTATAGAAAAGTTGTCTGTTGAAGTGATAACTGTATTACACCACAATTCAGTCATCTAGCATATTCGCAAGTTTCATTAAAAGTACCGATTTATAGAAGGAAAACTATCAAAACCTGCCAAAAACATGGCTGACATCATATTTCTAGAGTAAAACTAATTTGCTGTAAAGGTGCGATCACATTCATCATTGTTCAGAGAATTTTCGTGAACGAAAACTCATTTGTCATTTCAGTAAGGAATTGACAATTTAAGGAATTTCACGCAAACTGCAAAAATGTCTCGCAGATTTCGCTAGAGCTGCACAAGTAAAACGAAATCGAAATTGCGATTAGACAGAAGCTGGGATTGTCGTGCGTATCTTTCAGCGAATTATGGTTTCGTGATGAGTTGATCTCCATCCGAAGGCCAGAGGGCGCTCTCACACGAAAACTCCAAACACATCCTAACGCGAAATCCAGGAAATGCCTATAGGAAATATTTAACTGCTTTTGATGATTCAACACTAATAAACACACAACTTAGGCAATATTTGGAATTCCTATTATTATTATTATTATTAGAATTTTCATTACAACAAAGTATATTTATAATGCAATGCCTATATCACTGCTTAAAATACCATGAAATGTTGTGTGCCTTACTGCCTTACTCGGCTGAATTTATGAAATGATTATGGAGTAAAAGCATGTTATTAAATGTGGTATTTTTATGAGCTTCAAGAAAAAGCAGTATTTACTAACAGAGCCATAGTTTACTGGGAAGCTATGCAAACAGCTGTTATTATCGCAAATTATTTCTTCAATTTCATATTCGCAAGTTCATATCATTATTATTATTCATTGTTTTTTGTAGCTTCTCTGTGAACAACAGCTCTGTTTAGTAACTACTGCTCCGTTTGAAACAGGTTTTACTGACATGATGGGCATGAAAATCGCGAGTTGGAGTAATCGTGCAGCCGTAGAATTCGCAACAGATTCACCACATTGACCAACAGAAAGACGCTTGTTTGAAAGTGTTACTACTGAAAACAAACATTTTTTCTTACAAAAATGTGACCACAGCTTTACACTACAGCAAAACTATTAATGAATGAAGCACATAATTGCAACATCCAATCCTCAAATCCACTCTTCGATAAGAGTATTAGCATTACTGCAAAACATATCCATGTAATCATTATGAATATGCCTATTAGGCATGGCATCCCTATCTTAAATGGTTTCTAGACTTACCACGTTGCTCCGAAAAGACCTGCAAAATGTAAAACACTGAATCTGAGCAACAACAAATTAACCGCATATATCTGTGGGAAGATCGGATAGTCAACCTACGCAACTGATCACCTGACCTCCGCATATGTAAACTGTTTTAAGAACGCGCCACTCAACAAAAAGTGCAATTTACTACCATATCCCCTCTACAGTCCGTTCAGTAGTGCTTCTCCTGCAAATAATCTTTCATTTTGTTTGGTAAAGGCAGTTTCTGAATCAAATCTATCCGCGTGTACTGTCGGATAACAAAGCGGCAAAGATATTGCAGGGAACGGACTTGCATGAAACGCGAGACAGGATTGGTCAAGCGAACAGGGTACGTGGCAGACCCCGGCAGACGGGACCTGGAGTAACAGAACGCGCCATTTTCAGAGTCTTTTATAGAGTGCTCGATGAGATCTACGATGGAAGTGTGCCCTTCTACATCTGGCTGCTCGTAAAAACTGAATCTGCCATTCGAATGTTCGATCCTGGTGTGAAGTGTCTTTCCCTGTGACCGAAAGCTCAGGCTGAGGAGATAGCGATCGTCCGAACTGTCCCTCACCAAAAAAGAGCCGTCTGGAAGGTTGATGAGCTTCTCCTCAGCCTCCCATCGAGTGATAGGTCCCCAGTACCAACCCTGCTTGGCCAGTTTTTTAAGTTCCTCCGTAAGGCTTGTTACAACCATGGGTCCGCTGCTTTGGAAAGAATCATACACCCTACTAACACCGGGAGCGGAATTGGGGTCAAAGTTCAGGTGGTGCCTCACTCTCTCAACGACATGAGAGTCTGCACCACTGAAGCCGGAGAGGGTCCTTGGAATATCGTTGTTGGAAAGAGGTGACAAGGAGGGAGAAAATAACGGTGTGTCGGCTCTAGAGTTGGAAAGGACCATCGCCGGAGTACCAGGAAGGTGTCCATTCACCGCCTGCTCCATGAGAATGTCCGATGGCACAAGATCGTGGTCATCCGGGCCATGATCCGCGTGCAATGAGCCAGATTCGACCGGATCGACCACCTCCATTGGCGAGGGACCATCCAAGCAGAAGGACTGGGACGAATCTGGGTACATTCCCTCATCTAAAGGCATTGTGTACTGGATGTAGTCCTGAGGTGTGAGTCCAATAGGCACGTGATCCTCAATGTTCAAATGCAAGTTGCCACTCTGAGTATCCATGTCCTTCAGAGACTCGCTCTGATCATGGAACAGACCTTCTAATTGGATGTCATGGAACTCCTTTCTGATACCATTGAGGGAGGGACTGGGATTGGGGGAGTGGACCATAGCTTTGACTTTCACCTCCATCTTGATGCAAGCCTCTTCAGAGACAACTGGCCGGAAAGGCCACGGAGAAGGGCTGTAATGATGGCTTCGGAGGGACGAAGATCTTAAGGGCCGCTGGGCTTTGACTTCATTAAAGCTTATCGGGACCGACGAGGAAGAGAAGGTGTCATCATCATCTCCAGAGCCCACCGTGGTGGAGCCTCCCTTGACTTTTGCTTTCTGTTTGGTAGACAGTCTCCTCTTTAGAGTGCCCATAAGACTTTCGCTCTTCGATCGGTTCTTATGACCCTTCTCATCCTCCCCATTAAGATCGCAACCTACCAGCCCTTTGGTGTAACAGCCTCCGAAGAGAGAGTCATCCTTGGTGAACTCGGCCGCTAAAGATGGCTGCTGGAGCATGACAAAATCCCCATCTTCTTTGCCCTTTATGTTAAGTGACTTTCTGATGGTCTTCAGACTGATCTTCTTCATCCTTGTACACCCAGTCAGAGGGCATGGGACGGTCCTTTCTGCTGCCCGAGGGATGCTAACCACAGAGTCGGGCCATGTGACTGGGAAATGTCAATCACGTGAACGCCAAAGCCTTCATCATCTGCAAAAGATGAGAAAAGACATCATATAAAAAGTGAAACAACCAAAATAAAGCAAAGTTCTTACTCTTTTGTGACTCTTTTTAGTCATCTGATATATTGGGCAGTAATTAGATGATTTTTTTCTGTGTGGATGATAAGTGTCAATAGTGGGAAGTGTTTGACCACAACCAAAGTGCACATGGTTCCCATTTTCCATAGGTCACAAGCAAATGCAAAAAAATTTTTTAAACTGATGATGCTCAGAAAATCTGCATTAGGTTAATAAACCTCACAAATTTTATCAAATCCAACTAAAGAGTGTATTGCATTCTGTATAAAAATGTATGGGTGTCTGTGTTTTACTGTGCAAACGATCCACGCTGTGTGAATTAAACATGGACAGAAGAGATCAGCTGAATCTTGACTTGTTGGAGTGATCAATTTAACACTATGCTGAGCTATATCCAGTTACCTGCTGTCTTATTAAATGTCATAATCAATCCTTTATATTTCACATCTTTATACTGTCAGTTTCTTTTCTTCTTAAAATATAAAAAGACTAATAAGTGTAGAATTCCTATGATGATGAGAACTAAAAGACACAAAAACCTGCACAAAAAACATTTAACTAGATAATCATTAACTAGTTTTAAAGGCATCCAGTTTGCAAGCAAATTTTACAACTCACATTTATTAATAATGCTTATATTCATAAAAACAGTTAGTACTCGTTACTACTGGTTCTCACTTTTCACACGTTTACTTACTAGTTGCATTTGACTATGCTCACATCAACAAGAGGTGTAATCTCGAAGGCTAACCCAGGCCGTTATAAATGATGTGTTGACAAAAAAACAATAGTTCAGTCTACAAACACGTCCTTCACCAAAATTTGAAACCAAAAAGTTTTGCTTTGAATGCATTACTACAGCACAAACGTGCATAGTGCTCCTCAAAAACAGCAGTTTACTGCAGAACTGAGACAGGCCTTTATATCAACACATTTAGCTTGAATATGATACGACCGTATCTAACTCGGTAACCACTAGCAACGCGGAACTAAAATAAATTTGAAGAGTAATCAATTCTAATATATTCTTAAGTTTGGACTGTCATATCAAACTTTGTCTCACAAAACGAACAGGCCTGAAATGAGCTGACTTAGCTAGCAGGCTACGGGAACTTCATCATGTCCGACACAAACAAGAGAGAGTAAATATTGACGTACATACAGCAAATTATGTCAACTTACCACTTTAAATAGAGCTTAATCCCCTTTCCCTGCTTCAGAAAGATGGATCTGGGTCAAACGTGTCTGTAAATCTGACGACGAGTGCTGCATTTAGCATTAGCTTGCTAATAATAGACTGCTAGCTGCTAAGCTAATCCAGTAACAGCCCCTCGCACGGATAAGAGCTGCTTTACTACATAAACACCCACTGCTCGTGGTCTGTCATCATCTCATGCACGTGAAGAGCCGAGGCTGTTTTTCCCTCAGCTGTATTTCGCCTGACGAGAGAAACATTCCTTAAAGTTTCATGACAGCCCCATTTCTCTCTTCCTTTTTTGTGCTAGCTAGCCACTTTGGCTACAGTCCGTTTCTCTCCCTCTTCCTTTGTTGACTGTTGCATTATGGGAAAAGACTCTGAAAGGATAACAAGAGGGAGCAGGACGTCTGGATAGGGATTTATGTTTATAATATTTACTATATGGCATTGTACTGTATTATTAGAAATTTGATATACATTATTTATGTATTATGGGAAAGAGTGTGAAGGTTGGTTATTTTATTTTATATATGTAAATTCACATTTGGTGTGCAAGGCATCACACAAAACCACTTGACAAGGTTTGAGACTTTAAATGCAAGAGACTGTTAATCCTACACAATAAAGTTTTAATAAAACACGTTTAAGCCTGTTTGAAAGTAAATTATATTATTAATGTATTATTTAAAATATGCAAGAAAAGGGGGTCAGTTTCATTCATTGCTTGAAATCACACATAGCTTTGTGTCAAACTTAAAAAAAAAAAGAATTCCCTTCATCTTTAATTTATTCAATCACATTCCCACAAATTACTTTATGCTGAAAGCAACACAGTTAGATCTTTCTTGCATTTTCAGATTTGTGTATACATACATAACACACACAAATGCATAGATAGATTCTCTTGTTTCCTTTAGTTTCAATTTAATATTGAAAATATTGATAATTTATTATTATTATTATTATTATTATTATTATTATTATTATTATTATTATATATATATTTTTTTAACAGTGAAACTCAGATCAGCACAGTCTTGTCATGTGGGTTGAATTGTTGTGGCTTAATAATAATTAAAAAAAAACAAAACAAAGATAAAGACATACATATATACAGGGTTTTTTTTTTGTTTGTTTTTTTTTTTTACAAATTTAATTTAGAAATATTTTGTCAGGTCGCTATCTTCTTTTTTCCTAAGCACCGCGGTGTTATTTGAGATAAAGCATGAACTTTAAAGTAATTCATTGGTGGCCTAATTAGTGTCAGTATTGTTTTAAAGTGGGTAATTGTGTTTACTGCTGTTGGGCTAATTTGAGCCTTACTCTGAGATGCTGTGTTTTTTTTTTGTGTTTTTTTTTCCACCCTTAGAGTTAAACTGTCAAGTTAATAAAATGCAGTAGTGAACCTGCCAGAGCTCTTTGTGCAGAGACAGCCTCTATGCAAAGAGTCTAATTACATGCCCCTATTAGAGCTTATCAAGCTGAACCACATTATATCCAGAGAGGAGGAGAGGACCCGATTCGTTAAAAGAGCACAGTCATGCTTATAAAGGGGTATCAGAAGACAAACCGGAATCTTTATATATAAAGATTATATAAAGATAAACAGGGCTTCTTTACATCGCATGCTTTTCCGGTCTTTTAAAGCGAGAGATTATCATTTGTCATATCTCATGGTTCTTCCTATTTTGTATGAAAGCTGCATGAGCCAGAAATTATTTGCTCAATATGTCTGCAGCATCTCTCACATTGATTTAGTCCTTCAGCTTGACTGTTTTCGCTAGGGGGGCGGTTGTCAGAGGTCCCTCGGTGCCCACCCTAATATCTTCAACACTTGCAGTGGAGCGGAAGACGTGTATTACAGACATGTCAGACAGTGATGGTACCGGTGGGACCACTTGGGTTTTTGTTGTCTGAGATTACTTGGCTAGAGCGGCTCTTGCTATCTCCGGTCGGGGGTCATTTATTGAATTGATCATGTTTACCTCTTTAGCGTATGCCCTCTTTTCCTTTCGAGTCAACAAGTGCACGCTCTGGATGCATTAGCATGCAGGAAAGGCGATCCGCGAGCTAGTCCTTCAAAACCTCTGCTCGCTCCACACGGAGAGTCCTTAAAGGGTCTGAGAGAGTTTGCATTAATTACACCTGAAACAGCTGGAGCCACACTGAATATAATGAGTCAGCCATACACGACTCGAGCTGAATGCAATTAACGTATGCGAAGAAAACAACATTGATATTTACTTAAGCATGTGAAACGTGCTTTGCTGACTGTCTTTAAACTGAGTTTATGCTTTTTGGGTCATTTGGGTGTAAATGTGCTGTGAAGAGCTCAGGATGTTGTGCAAACAGTTTGAATTAGCGTCATTATGTAATGATGATGGCCTGGTTGTGTAATGTTAAAGTATGCGTTGTAAAAGAAGGAGGCATGTTATGTCACTTTCTGTTTTTACTTCAGCCCTTTACATATATTTGCAGCATTTTTGCCTCTCTTTATGGATGCCGAACTAGAAGCGTTTGTGTTTTTAATTAATTTAGAATTTTTATTTTATTTATTAATTTTTTTGCCACACTTCATTGATGCCACACTAATATTTGTGTGTGTGTTTTTTTTTGCCACACTAGAAATGTTTTTAGATTCATATTATGCTGGATATTATTTATGATTATTATTATGTCTCTAATTGCAATGATTTTAGCCATTTAGGCATTTCATTTTATTTTATGAAAACAAAATTGTAATTTGAGTAAAACAAAGCTGTTATATAATCTCATGCGCACGTAGTTTTTTATTAGCCTAAAATTCTTAACTAAACGTGTTGTGCCATTAATTACAAACAAACAAATGGATAGTATTTTTTTCTTCTCTATTGTGTAATGGTTAAAGTATTTTTAAGTTATGCTTACCAGTTATGCTTTTAGTCATAAATTTAAAAACCCCATAGGAAAATCTTGAAGGAATCAGAGGTGAAGCAGTCTTCCTGGCTCTGACATCATACCTACACCGCTCTATATTGATTATGTTCAATCTGGATTGTTATTTGCTGATTGTTGTGAGTGACAGGATGCTGGAGGGAAGAAGTAATTGTTCCACCGTTGAGTCAGAGCAGAAGATAGATGGTGTTGTGAGAGCAAGTTAATGTTGTTGAATAAAATAAAATAATGATGTACACAGACAAATCATTAAGAACAAATCTCATAAAATTCCATGAAAAAATATGAAACGTCCAATTTCACTATGATTTGAACAAAGCAAAACCGGCCTCGCTGTCATATACAAAGTTTAAAGAGTTTCAAAATAACCGAAATAAGAAACCGGAGCATCTACCTGGTCTTTGCGATATCAAATGCGTTTGGGTTATGTTCCATATTGGATTCTTAGTGCGGAATATTCATGATGAGTCCGGGCAGGAGCATGGGTGCAAGCCGGGGCGATAGATTTGGTTCATCAGCCAAGCACTTTATCTCACAGTGGGAAAAGACGCAGAGCGATCCTCTCCGTATCACAGGTTCGCATATCAGAAAGAGACAGCCATGTGGAAAATAAAACAGGGAAATCAGTCCAAAGGTCTTCAGGTCAGGGATGTGCTGAGAGTCATATCAACCGGTCAGACCGCTCAGGGAGGAGACCACAGCGCTGGGGGTTTTTTAGACAAATAGAGTGATTTGGACAGTGAGGCTTCGGTGTACCAGAAGAGGTGATGAATCATACCGAACCCAGGACACATTCATCTGAAGGTGCAGTCTGTTTCCTCAGGCTGGAATGCTTTGAATGACTGATCTCAGATCTAGGCTGATTACCAGCAGGGTCTATCACAGTGAGCACATGGTGAACGTTTAGGTGTTTAAATCATATTTCATCCGTCACATACAGGCCTTTAGTTCTGATATAAAAACGGATGAAAGAGAGGTGAAAAACTCATCCGATGCTATCCAGAAGACCTGTCCTATAAAATAAGCCCAAAATGTTATATAATCAGGCTTTGTGGATTGCAGGCTGGTGTTTTAAGGTTCATGTGCTGTTATTGATTCAAGATTGTTATTAATAAGAAAACACACATGATGATGAAGGTCTTGGGATATTTATGAAGAACAACCAAAAAAAGTAATAAACATGTCGTAATAAACATGTCGTAACAAACATGTCGTAACAAACATACAATGGATTTATTTTTAGTGATTAAAGTACCATAGTTCATGTCTTTTAATGAAAAAATACTATATGTGCAGCATTAATTTTAATATTACAGCTTTCTAAAATCATACAATATCACAGCTTTGTCCTCTGTCACCTACCACTTATAATCCATAGACTATTTTCAAGTAAAAATGTGTGCCTGCTGAGCCATCTATCAAAACCTAGAAGTCTTTTAATTATCACTTTTGAGCATCCTACTGTGTTGTCATATGTCACCGTCCAGAGTGTGAAAATCTTAGTCACCAAATAAATATATCCTGTAAAATCATATGAAGCTGTACAGTCTTTGCACACCATTATTATATTTCTATACAGCTATAAAATACTATTTTTGAGGTTTCTAGAAAGTTGCCTAAAGTACACCGATGTTTGGAAAATACTTATTTCACTGTACACTTTTAGAAATAAAGGTACAAAAGCTGTCACTGGGACGGTACCTACATTTTGTACCTTTTAGGTTAAAATATTTCCATTTTAGGTACTAACGTGTACCTTTTAGGTACTAAAATGTATTCCTTTTATCCATTTTGTCTATCCCCCCACCCAGTGTCAGCTTTTGTGCCTTTATTTATGTGAGTGTATCATATATATTTTTTACTATGCGCAAACAGTGCGGTTTATAAAGGTATCAGTGTTGTAATGAACACTGACATTTCCAGCAAGCGAAGAGAATCACAATACAAATGCCACCCAGGAAATCAATAAAAGATACCTCGTAGGTCATCTCAAGTCCTCTAAAAGATCAACATGCACATTCAACAAATAGGCTATGATACTCTTCGGTGTCTACTGACTTTTTCACAGCACGAAATTGAGAAACGCGAAACTTAATAGAAACGTTACACACTGTTTTATAACATGAAATGCAAACTTTAACACAAAACTAAGCTAACGTTACTCTCCCACCCTTCTTTTTAAACCTCTGAGACTTTTGTTTTAAACCGTGGAACACAAGTTTTAGTAACAGAGAGCGATTATTTAGTCATCTAAAACTTTTATACAGAAAAAAAACCTTTATGTACATTTTCGTATATGTACATGTTCAGATAAATGATGTATCTACACAATACAATTACTGATTTATATTCTCTTTTGCAAAATATATAGTCGTTTCTAGCTGCTGTAAAGCCCAAACAAAGCTCTCACACACACTCGTCTGACATATACCGGAAGTGCCTGACAGTGGCGCGCCAGTTGAAAACAGACCCGCGACGAGGATGTGACGTTTAACTGAAAACCGCCGTTGATCTACAGCAAATGCAGCCCGTTTTGTTTTCCACCTGCGAGATAAACAATTATGGAGTTATCATCACTCGTAAAAAAGATCGGTAAGACGCTTTGTAAGACAGACAGTCGGCTTTTGGGGCGATAAACAACAAACTGCGGATGCTGAAGTAGCCTGATTAGCTAAACAGAAGTGAAGATGTAACGTTATGTTTTCATCAGTCGACTGTTATGCTGCATAAACGCGTATGCGTACCAGTCGTGCTAATATTGTTATTGGGTCTTGCCAAAATAGTTGCTAAAGTCACGCGAAGGCTAATATAACGTTGTCGCGCGTGCGTTTTCACGGCAGCTCTCTCACAAAGGACCTGTCAAAGTCTTCTTTGTTGTATTTAACATTAGTTTAGTTGCTAGTTAAGTTTAGTAACTGTTTTGTAAACTTACAGTATCGGGAAAATGCGTCCGTCTGCTTTACATACGCTGCAAATGTCAATTTCTTGCTTAGTAGTTTTGTGTTGTTTTACTGTACAGATATCTAAACATCATTGAATCGTACATTTGCTTGTATCGCACGATGACTTATGAGATTAAGTCTTGTTTTCTGAGAAAAGTTTCTAAGAAAAGTGTTGCCAGGTATGTTTGCACATGCGAGGAGTTTGTTTTAGTGTCATGTCTTCCAGTACAAAGAGACAACAACAACACACACAGATAAGTAAATAAAATAAATAGAATAATAGTAATAAATTGTATGTACAGGTGTGTTATTGATTAAAATACAATAGAAATAGTATAAAAAATAAGAGTAATGATGTACTATGATAGATAAATGTCAGATTATTGCACATATTATTTTGTCTTGTTTTAAACCAAAAATCTTTAAATTAATTTTTTTTTGTTGAAGAAAACAAGGCCTTATATGTTAAGTAATTTTGCTTCTTAAGCAAATTTATCTTGATTTAAAAGGGTATTTCACCCACCAAAAAAGAACATTCTGTTCACCTTCAAATTGTTTCAAATCTGTATGTATTTAACGTATCAATAGCACAAAATAAGATATTTTAAATTATCAACTGTACCAAAGATAACGGTTGGCTTCCACAGTATGAAAAAAAAAAAATACAATGGGAAATCAGTGGCTATTGTTAACTGATTGGTTACCAGAATTAAAACAACAACAACAAAAAAAAAGACAAGTGGAAGGTGAATGATGGCCAAATTGAAATTTTTGGGTAAACTTTCCCAAAGTTTACATTTTTGAAATATATTAAAAAAATATACAAAAGTACACAGTAAGAAAATCTATTTTTGCAGTGCGGAGTGTAAAGCATTATCCTGTATTCATACGTCATTATTTTTCTCCATAAGGACACTCCTTAGTGGAAATCAGAGTTCGGGCTCTTAAAAACATCAGAAGCAAACTTGATCATGCTCTCATCGCCATTCCCGATCTGGTCCAAGAAAGGATGCTGTTTGTCTTCCTTCTGGAGTGGTTTAATTTCCCGGAGGTTCCTATGCAGGAGGACGTTCTGGAGTTGATCGGCACGCTGTCCAAGGTAATTATAATGCACAGGAGCTATGCAAAGTGATGAGAGTGTCTTTACATCGCCAGGCTGCATTTAGTGAGATGTTCTCAATGACAGGAAGTGATGTTTTAATGGGCCTCACTGCAGTGGCACTGTTCATTACCAATCAGATCACGAAGGGAAAAAAAAGTGCAAGTGGATGTCAGCGGCATCCGCGGGAAGATCCAGGCAGATTATTCTACTGGGTGGCATGTTTTGAGTAGTATCTAATTTTGGTTTCCGTTCCGTGTCAAAGCACCCAACCGGAGCCCAAATGCTACGGGAGGTAGGGGCTGTCGAATTCCTAACACAGCTCTCGCCTAATGTGGATCCTCGCCTCCGAACAGTCGTAGACGGCATCTTCGATCAGCTCTTCCGCCTCCCAGAGGCCCTGCCTGGTTGTCCGCCCACAACCTCCTACGAGCCACACTCTGTTCCCTCGCCGCAGACAGGTATAAAAACATTACATTGATTTTTATATCTTTCTGTTCTGCAGATTACCGTAGATATCGATGTCATTATAACCAATGTCAAGGTTGCCACATAGTCCTGTTTGAATAGCTGTCTGACAGCGGCTCCGGAATGAACATGAGTAGACTGTCTGATTCAAGGCAGAGGAGAGCATGAAAGTGCTGGGCCTGATTCGCTTTTCAACTGCAGCTGCTTTTGTGTTCTCAGAAGACGACTCGTCGGCTAGGGGATATTTCCAGTGCAGTAAACCCAAGCAGACAGATGCTCCCGCCCCCAGAGTATCTTGTAGGTGACATCAACATCAAATTACTTTTTGTTAACTAACTTTCAGAGAGAACCTAAACTCATTAAGTTTGTAACATGGACCACTGTGAAATTTACGTGTTAAATAACCTAATATCAACACTGATAAGAATTTTCAGGAAGTGTTTTTTGGGGTTTTTTTTCTGGAAAGGTTGGGCAGATTTGCATACCAATGAAAGATATTCTTATGAAAAAAATACTTTAATAACATTTTAGCAGTTCATCCATTTTTTTATTTCCGTCAAAAAGATTTATATACAATTTTTATATATGGAAAAAGCAGCCTTATTTCATACATCCTTATTAAATACATGCAATAAATAATGATTGAATGCAACCTTACTGAAGAAAAGTATTATCAATTTTCTAAATAAATCTTACTAACGCCAAACATTTAAAATGTATTTTTCATTTGTCATTTTCAACCATTTGAACTGATGCTTCTAAAACTGCCAAATCGTTCTTAGGATTGTGTCAGAATCTAATCTGTTATCAAGTTCTACAGTTTCGCTGACATATTTATGCATCTTTAAGAACAGTTGTGTTCAACATATTTCAGAAACCAAATGTTTTAGTTTGTCATTAAAACATGTGCACATTATACATGATTAACAGGCTTGAAGTACGGTATTTCACCCCAAAAAAAAAACATTCACCCTCATGTTGTTCCTAAACTATTGACAGAATTAACATATTCCCATATTTTTGAAATCGTTGCCTTTTTTTTAAACGTCTTGAGACTGACTCTTTCATTTCTTCACCCTGCAGTTAGTACTTCTGTGAGATGCTTGAAATTCTCAGTTTTTCCATGGCTGTCTTTGAACACCACCGATCGACATATACTGTCGTCAAATGAAAGGTGTTTGTACCCTCTGCTTGGTGTCATTTTACCACATTTGCCGTCTAATATATATATCTTATTGCCCGAAGTGACCCGTCGCTTGTTCAATCTTTAGTTCACTCAGATGCGACAATCACAATTTAGTACGAACCACCTGCGAGCTGCTTCGTGACGTCATCATGCAAGACTTCCCCGCCGAAATATTCCTGCAGAGGCCAAGTACAGTTCAAGTAAGATTTAAATTTCATTTCTGTCGGTTGTTTTAACTCCTGATGGGAGCTTCATAAGTTGAGTGACGGTGATGAAAGTGATACAGTGGGCTCTGTAAACCCCGTTCCGTTCTATAATTGAATGCCACGGAATCTGATTGGCTGTACAATGCATTCAAGTCCGGAAAGTATTGGAATGACAGCGGCAAATCGTGTCTTATGTCTAGGGCTGCACCGTGGTGATTATCTGGCAAGCTGACACTAGCCATTTTAGTACAAGCATTTAAAACAGAGCGACAAGCATTGCTGCATTTCTGTCAGAAATGTGTTGGCAAGATCCTCTTTCTAAGATATGCAGTCTCAATAGCCTCTGTGAAAATGATTTATTTCGTTGCGCTATAGTATAAAGAGTTTGAATTGTTTTGGAGGCATTGTCTCTTGTTTGTAATGCTCTTGGTCTTTTGTATAATTGTTTAAATATCGAAGTTGCCACTGGTTCTGACTCTGGAGTGATCAGTTCAATTATGTTTATTGAATCAGCCTGATCCATTGACATTGCTTTGGTATCACTGGAGGGGTGGTGCGTTATAAATTGGTACAAATTACACAAGTTAAAAGTCAGTATCTGGTGGCCTTTTATTTAGTGCCTAATTGAATGTACAATCAGGTCTCTTTAAACACTTGCAGGTTTCGGATCAGGGCGGTTGGGGTGTAATGTTATAACAATTCGAAACATGTTCTTGCAGGTTTACAAGACAACATCAACTTCTGTTTTCATATATTGCTGTTTTGCCCTCTAGAGTCTGCTGTCACTTCTCGGTCTGAATGTTGATGGCGATGTCAGCTACCTGACGTTTCAGGCATTGGCCTGTCTAGAACAGCTTTGCAGGAACTTGAGGAGCCGCCTACGTTTCTACAGAGATCCAAGCTTCTGCTCAGCCAAGCAAGGTACCAAACACCATCTATTATAAATATGTTAACTGCCTCCGTGGAGGTTCACTTATGCTATGTCTTTTTTTAGATTTTCACAGCATTCTTAAAGTCGGAATATTTATTTTTAGTTTACATGCATAGCGCATTGGCTTATTAAGTACTAAAGGGATAGGTCATCCAAAAACTAAAATTCTGTCTTACCCTCCATTCCTCGTTCATCTTCCGAAAACAAATGAAGATGTTTTTTTTTTGATGCATACCGAGAGCTCTCTGTCCCTCTCATGGAAAGCAAGGATCCTAACAAAGGATCCAAGTGACACCAGTGGTTCAACCATACATTTACAAAGCCATGAGAATACGAGAAATACGAAAAAAAAACTTTATTCAACGATAAGTCTCCTCCATTTTGGAGAGTATCACATACATACACAATGTACGCAACGTATGTGTGCGCATACGTTGTTTACGTTCAGATCAAAGTGTAAACAAGGTAAACGGCATATTTGCATAGGTGCTGCTGACACGGAACAGCAGTCCTTGTTTACAACCACTGATGTCACGTGGATTATTTTAACAATCTCCTTGCTAGGTTTCTGAGCCTTGTTTCATGTAAGGATCCTTTGCTGTCTATTGGAGGATGAGAGAGCTCTCTGAATGCATAACATTTTTTTATTTGTGTTCTGAAGATGAATGAAGGTCTAACAGGTTTGAAACGACGTCAGGGTGAGTAATTAATGACAGAATTCTATATTTTGGGTGAGCTATCCCTTTAATGTCAGTTGCATCGGTTTTGGGTCAGATTGGGTTAAAAAAAGTCTTCTGTTATACAGTAAAACACCTATGTTGAGATGTATTTTTCACAATGTCATTTGCTCATTTACCATTGGAAATTATTCTAATATTTAGTGTTACAAATTATTATAATTATCAATGTTGTTTAATATGTTTGTGAAAACGCTATACATACTATACTCTAAACTCTATACCATACATTTTTTTGGAATGCATGCCTGGGTTGTTTTTGTTTTGCTAAACAAAGGTATTAATTTCTTTTAAAAAACATTTTAACCCATTTTAACTTTTAAATATTTATTGTTTAGATCCTGTTCTAAATGAGATTTTTATAAATGCTGAATTAATATCCATCGTCTCATTTCACCCCTTTAGACCCTGTTTCGCAGAACTCGTCTATCTCCTACCCTCAAGAGGTGAGGGTTACCCAACGCTCGGGAGTCTCTTCTCCAGAGGAAATCTCCCCCAGACCCTCTGTGGTGGGCAGACCAGGTCAGCGAGTACGTGGGGATGGCCAGGATGGAGATGCTGCTTCTTCTAGGTGCTTTATTCTCTAGCTTTAATAATTAAATTAAATAGAACACAGTATTTTCCTTATTTATTTTTTATTAGATGATAAGCTGTAAAACTATAAATTCATTAAACATTTCTCTTTGTACAATTTGCAAGTAAATATTTATTTTTATTATTATTTTTTTATTCATAAAAACCTTGTCCAGAGGTAATTTACATATACAAATCATGAAGGTACAGAATTTTTTATGCAGCAAGTATGCATTAAATTTATTAAGAGTAAAGAATTTTACATTGTTAAAAAACATGAATATTAAATAATTGCAAACAAAGCATGTTTCTCGAGCACCAAATCAGCATATTAAAATGACTTCTACAGGATTATCTGACACTGAAGACTTGAGTAATGTCTACTGAAAATTTTGCTTTGGCCTCACAGGAATAGATTACACTTTAAAATAAGCTAAAATAAAAATTTAATAATAATATTTCACAGTATTAAACTCTTTTTTTTTTTCACCCCAAACATTTCACTTAAAATTATTTAATAAAAGTACATTTTAAAATATTAAAATAAAAAAAATGATTTCTTTAAAATTGTAATAGTGTTTCACAATATTGTCTTATTTTAAAAAATAGATTAATGCAACCATAAAACAAGTATGTTCACTCCAAACATTTGACTTAGAATTCTAAAATAAATAAAACTACAAAGTGTGAAATACTGTATGGCCTTTAAAGGCTATAATTACTAAATTTAGGTGTATGTTGGAAAAGATGAGAACTAAATTTAGCGAAAGTATTCGTCACCGCCTTTTGAAAAATCCTTTCATTTTTTTTAAAATGTTGCTCGCAACCATTCATGTCTTTGGCAATTAAGAATTCTTTTTGATTTGTGTGGTGCAGCGGTAGCAGTAGTCAGAGAGGGGCTCCCCCCAGGCCAGCCCGACAGTCTCCCCTCCCGCAGCCCCACCCGGAGCTCCCTCCAGAGATGGAAGCGGAGGACTCGCTGGAGCTGCAGCTGCAGCAGTGGAGCCTGGCTAGATTCGCCGTGGCAGCCGTGGAGCACGCTCTCCCTCTCATCAGGACAGGTGAGAGTCCTCTTAAACCCTCTTTCCTGTTTCAAACGCGGCTGCAGCTGCTGCCGATCCCCTCACGCGTATGCTTCCCTCGCTCATCATATTCCCTTCTTTTTTTTTTTCGAATCCCCCGCCCTCTTAGAGAGCCTGAAGGTTTTCCAACGGGTGCTAGAGCTGCTGGCAGAGGCACAGGGGCTGCTGGGAGACAGCGTAGCCCCCGAGGTGTGGGACGAGCACAGCCTGACTGCGACAGAGCTGGCAAGTGTCTTCAATAACCCTCCTCCACGGTGCAGATCCTTAGCCATGAGGCTGATGTCTGCATTAGTGCATACAAACACACACCTGTCGCTGCTCCCTCTCACCCACTCCACTTACTCTGAGGGACAGATGGTCATTGTAGAATGTTAAGCTATCAGCACAAATAAGCCATGGCACGACCGTTGTTTTTAGGGCAGTTTTACCGCTTAGAAGTCCCTGTTTGCTCTTGACAACTTAATACATCTGCTATTTCCATCTAAAATATTTGTATTGGTTTAGTAAAATACAGTAAGACTTTAAAGTTTATTTTAAGCTAGAACCTGTTTCAGTATGGCAGTATACTATAGCATTAATAATAAAGCAGCTCATGTTATATAAGAATGAACTTACTTTTAGAGAATTTAATAATATTGCTTAACGTTAGTGCTTTAATACATTTCAGGTTGTATAAATTAACATGCATTAATGTATTATGAATGAACATTAATAATAAAAAATACTACATTTTTAAGTTAACCTAGATTAATAAATTCTGTTTAATTGCTGTTTATATTAGTTTATGATACCTTATTCATCAACTAGTGTTAGTGTAATGAGCCACATTGATAAAATATTACTTTTTTTTATTTTTTATTTATTTATCCAAGATGGTTCCATTGAGATGCAATATCTCTTGGGTCAGTGTTACCCAATGAGCATATATGCTAACATTAAGGTATAATTACATTATATTATTATATTGCATTATATTACATTGCCTTTTACAATATAAAAGAACATCGTTCAAATTCATGTTAGTTTATAATGCATAAACCAATGTTAACATATAGATATTCACAAAATGTTAACATTCACAACCTTATTGGAAAGTTTTACCATTATCATTATATTAGTTTGCTTTTTTTCATTCAGCTTATGAGTATTTAACATAAAATTACATCAGTACATGGCATTATACTCATAACAAGGATTATGTAGGTCGCATCACGCTGATTTACAAATTTGTCTCGTCCAATGATGCTCATTGCCCGTAGAAATCTTTTTAAACGAACCCATTGTGCTTAGTGTGTGCGCACACCTATGAGAACGTTCCCCGTCGCATATGATTATGTATATTTCACGGCATGCCTCTCTCCCTTCATTGATCTTTAATGCATGCTCATGGCGTTTTATTTTGAAAAACTGCTGTCATCTGAAAACTTTCTTTGAAATGCACAGGACTCTTGCTGCCCCCTGCTGGCAATAAAATGGCATGAGATCAGTGAGTCTCTCAGTACTTATGTTTTTTTTTTGTTTGTTTTTTTTGTGAAAGAGAGAGAAATTACAGGCATGTATAGAGACGTTGGGAGATGTTATATGCTACCACCATGGCATGACTTCCTCTGAACAACCAGAATCGTCTCTGATCCACCACCGAATGGTCTTCACAGGCACTGCCATTTTCACAATGCGTCTCCTGCAAACCTTGTTACCTGTGGAGAAGGTGAGCGAGCATATGGCTGTTCCATTCTTAGACATTAATAAGCCGTGCCACCATCGCTGAATGGACATATGGCCGTGTCCTTCATGGTCATTATTAAAACAAATGAGAGTGTGAAACACACCAGAAGTTGCTGTGAAAGGGTCAATTGTTCAGTTTAAGCCATAGACCTAAGGACAGCATGTAATTACAGACAAATTCATTAGTGTGTGCTTGTTTATTGTACATATGTGTGTTTTTTTTTACCTTATGTATGATGTCTTTACAAACAGGCTGGAGACAACCTTCCGGAAAGTACAGTGGCTGCCATTTTCCTCGTGTGTCTCGATTCATCCTTCAGTGTGGCGTACCCTCTCATCCATGAGTCTGCCGTGGCGTACCTAGAACAGGCTTGCTTTGAAAGATACAGCCTGTATCGTAGAGTATCCCGCGTTTCTCACTGCATGGAGGCTACGTGCACTTTTTTAAAGGATGCACAGTCTGAGGTAATGATTGGAAACTTTAAAGACCGAATAACTAAGGAAATGTACTAGAAAAATACGTACTTTCTAGCGGAGGCGTCCAGTGATATTGAATTTCCGGTTGATACAGATAAGCCGATAAATTTAATATAATGTTATAGCTTGTGTTAAATACTGTTATCTAAATAAATGTTAGGAAGATACCAAAAATAAATACATTTAAGATTGCTGATGCAATAAAGAATAAATTCCTTTCACTGGATTCACTGAATTGAAATGATTAAAATTCTGGTTGATAAGCTAATAGTTATTTTATTTTGTTATAGTTTGCATCATACACTGTTGTCTAAATAAGGTAAATTAAAAATAGATTAAAAATACATTAGGAAAAAACCTAACTAAAATGTAAAAACAGGTAAAATGAGAATGAACAATGAAAATGTACACTAAGTAAATTTTGACAATCATTTCTAGTCTTGTGAGGTCCAGCAATGGAATCCAATGGTGGCTAAAAGTTTCCTTAGTGTTTGATATTCTCTGTGTGCTAAATAATTTAAAGGGATAGGTTGCTCAAAAAAGAACATTTTGCCATTATTTTCCCCTCAGGTCATTTCAAAGACAGAAAGCTCATTTTAAAGCTCATCTTCGTAACACAAATTAGCTTTTTGATCCTGCATAGACAGCAACACAACTGACACATTCAAGTCCCAGAAAGGTAGTAAAGACACCTTTACATTAGTCTATGGGAGATCAGTGGTTCAACCTTAATTTTATGAATCTGCAAGAATAGTTTTGTGCGCAGAGAAGACAAAAAAACATGTGCATTCTAAAGTGGAAGTCTGATAAGCTGTGTCTTCTCTCTTTAAGATGCACTCGCATGTGTTATACTATTGTTAATGCATGTCGAAGATTGACACACAAATGAACAGAATTATTTATTTTTTATTTTTAGCATTATTTTTGTTTTCTTTGGGAACAAAAAAGTATTGAATCTGGTTCTCTCATCGTCATAGTACAAAGATCTCACTGCCCATGCTCGTCATACCTGTGTGCTTTTATTTTCTGTATAACTAATTAAGAATTTTAAGTAAAATCGATTTAAGTGAAATGTTTCTTAACAGGGCGATAAGAATTGGCACGAGCTTCTGGAGCTCGCTGACCAAGGAATAGATGCTTTTCCGTACCATCAGCACCTACCGGTGGTGAAGGAATGCGTCCAGGTTTGCTCCTACCTGTAAGTTGCTCACAGTTATGGAAACTGTAAAACCATCGTTGACATCTGCTGTTTTGTCTGGCACTGCGGAAGAGGTGTCATCGCATAAAAATCTTTAAAAAAAAAAATGTGTCTCTTCGTAGGTGGAAATTTGCACAAGCAAGCCCGCTCCTGCAGTCGGAGAGTCAGAAGATATTTCTGAAACTTTTGTCTCATCCTCTGTCCCCGGTGAAGGCAGAAACCTACTCCTGCGCTCTGAGCATTTTGAAGGTACAAGATGTGCAGTGGAAATTGGGAGACGGAGCCTATTTTAAGCCACTTCCAGTAGTTAAGTGACAGGGAAAAGTTCACCTAGTTTTAAAAACGTGAATATTTCAACCAAACTAGCTACATCGGTGGTCAAAGTTGGACATTAACCGATCTAACATGGTTTTAAGTGCTTCACCCAGCAGTCCAGTGTTTCCTGTTCTGTAGTAAAGTGCTGAACCTCAAAGAAGAATGACCACAATTTATTATAAACAATTATGAATTAAATTTACTGCTAGTGCTGTCAAATGATTAATTGCAGTTTTGTTGACATAATTTGTGTGTGTGTGTAATATGTATATTTATTATGTATATATAAATGCACACACAAACCGCATATATTTTGAAAATGTTTACACGTATTTATTAAATAAATGTAATATAGAAATGTTGCATATTTATTAAATGTATACATGCAAGTGTTTGTATTTATATATGCGTAATATATATGCACAGCACACACACACACATTTTTGTTTTTGATATGATTAATGTTGACAGCACCAGTTATTACATTCGGCAATATTCAGTATATATTGTTAATTTCAAATCTGTGATATTTGATTATATAAGTGCTGTTAGAGAGCATTACATTATTTTATATAATCTTATTTATATAATCAAATTTAATTATATTATTACATTCACACTGCCAAGTACTTTTATAGTTTGGGGTCAGTAAGATATATATTTTTAAAGAACCTAATGTTTTTATTTAGCAAGGATCAATTCAGTTTAATAAAAAGTGACAGTAAGTATAAGTGTTACAAAAGATAACAGAATTACAAAGAAAAAGAGAAACAGCATTACTGCTTTACTATATTTCTGCTGAAATAAATACGAAAATCATAAGAAACTTCTTTCAAAGAATTGAACCAATAAAATTGTACCAAAAATCGCATATATTAAAATATTACAAGTTTACTATATGTAACTAAATATCATCGAAAGCACTCTTTAGAGCAGGTCAGAAACTTGTGCACCTAACCCGATCATTTGTAGAAAGTAAAATGCTGTTACCTTTCATAATGTTTGCGTTTCAGTCTCTATTACATTGCCTAGCCGTTCTATTACACTCCACATAGTGTGTTGGTGACCCCTGAGCTCTGTAGAAGGTAATATCCCACCCTAACTTCCTGCTCTCATCCCTACAGGAGTGTTTAGGAGTTCAGAACGTGGCCAGACCTGCCTCATCCATCTGTAGCGGAGCGCATTTCTTGCTCCATTCCCGTGTCCTGTATGAGATCAGTGTGTTTGGCCTTCAAGACCAAGCAAGAGAGGTGAATTATTCATCTTCCTGTTTCCAGAGAGACCCAAAGTAATGCACAAAGAAGAAATAGTTTGAACAACCAATACACAGCTCGCTAATAAATAATGTATCCACGCTTCATGTTTAATATGTTACTGAGGTCATGCTAAGCTAATGATTGACATTGGAAATGCCCCTGTATCAATGCTGCAGGTGGCAGTTGGTGCATTTGGATGAGGTAGCTTGTTGTAAGTGCAATATCATAGCGCCATCAACTAACTTTATGTGTGATCCAAAGGTGAGCGCTGCTGCCAAGGATATTCTACTCTATCTGCTGAAGGGACGATTGATGATGACAGCTGCAAGTTGGAGCAGATTTAATGAGGCACTTTACCCGGTCATTCCCGTATTACAGGTGCAAACACTCTTTCCTTTCTCCCCACCTCCCGTCACACGCACACAAATGCACAGCCGCAATATAACCGTCAAACTAGGCTGAAAAAATAATTTCCAATATAATATTAACGCGTTTGCGAGACGCCCGAGGCTGAATGGTAATATCCATGTTACTCCGCATTCTATTTTAAACAAGGTTATTTTGTTCTTTTCAACAAGCAAAGCTATGTTTCATTTTTTTTTTTTTTTTTTTTTTTGGGAACGACTTCCACTGCGGGTGGGGTGGGGTTGAAATTGAATATTCATAAATCTTGTCAAGGTCAACACATTTGATTCATTTTTTAGCTGGAGCCTCTGAGTAATTGGTTTGTGCTGTCAATAAAGCAGTGGTGAAATGGCATTGTGCGTTGTTTATTGTTTTTCCAAAATGGATTTAAGCTTGAGAGTCTATTGTCTGCCATGGCCGTGTTAAAACCTGGTCCGTGTTTTTTTTTTTTTTTTTGTATATTAGAGTTACGCAAGCACAGAGGACGCCCTGGGAAACTGTATCCTGCTGATAAGTGAAGCATCTGCTGAAAAGGGAGATGAGGTGTGCTTGCTGACTGCTAGACTGAGGGCCGCCCTCCGGCTTTTGTTCACCAAGCATCAAGCGTGAGTTAAACGTGCACATCGCTTCGGATATCTAAGAATTCTTAAGGCAGCAATTGGCAAAAAATGAAAAATCCGTCATCATTTGCTCATCCATATCATTTTCTTCTGTGGAACACAGCATGCGATTGTTTGTTTAACATTAATGCTGCTATATGTAACTTAAGTGTCAAGGTCTTCATGTGGGACACTTAAAAGCAGTCCTAGATAGCGTTCCCCCTGTGAAAAGGAAGTGCCTTGTTACACATTATATGTACCTACTACAATAAAATATACATAATTACTACAAGTAACCCTGAAACGAATCCTAACCATATAGTAAACGCATGTAATTAATAAATATTACTCAGTACTTAAATTTTACTATAACAGGGACACCTTAAGATAAAAAGGTGCTTTTTATATCTGTTCTTATAGATACTGTAATGGTAATAAATAATGACATTAAAGACTTATTATGTGTACTTAAAGAATACACTTTCAAAGCCAATTTCTTAACATAAGTACACTATAAAAATTGCACTTTGTATTCTCAAATGAAATATTTTACTGTACATTTTATGTGCGTAAAGATATTTTAATAAGAATTGTTATTTAGAGAATTACGCTTTTTTGATGTGTTGACTAACATAAAAGTGCTTTACTATAAATTTAAGATTACTGTTGTTCCATATTACATTAATATTCAAGTAAATATTTTTAAATGCACTAAATAGCAACTTCATCATTTTAAATTTGTTGTTCCTAGTGCATTTGACATAATGACATGACATAAAGTTAGATCAAACCAAAATATTTTTACAACTAAAGAGGTCATTCTGAAAATTCTTCAGTATTTAAGAATGTTCCACATAAGGGAGTCAACAAAGCTCAGCTTATTGCGTTTAAGAGAAATTAAGACTGAAATACGTTCTCATTTAATTGCAGTTGACGTGCAATTTACTGCTGTTTAACAGAGACCGAAAAGAAAGTTGTTATTCACAGAAAATAATCAGCATTTACTTTATTGTATAGAGAAGAGCAGGCTTAAAAAAACTCTCAAATAAATATTTTGCCTCCGTTTGCAACTTTTAGTATCAGGAACACAGCAGTCCAACATCTGCTACCACACCTGACCAGCGCCGGTGGAGCCAGACCAACCCTGGACAGCTCCACGCTGTCATGTTTACCAAGTCTCTATGTTCTTAATGAAAACGTGGACATCAAGTTGAGCAATTCAAACAAGTCATATGTGAAGGTAAATCACTGCCTTCACTCAGCTGTGTGTTAATAATGCACTCTAGTGTTGTATTGAGTAGTTGTTGGTGAAGAATCATTACTGGCATTGACATCATGTGATGAAAAATGCTGCTTTATTTTTGGCGGTTTGTTTTTTTTACAGGTGGAGTCTGTAAATAAGTTGTACAATATTCTCACGTCGGAAACGGTAGATCTAGTTTTGCGGAGATCTGCGGCTGAACAGCTGACTATTGTTCTGCAAGGTAAGGAATCCATCTTTTTCTTTTTTATGCAATAAAATCAAAATAAAATACTTATTTTATGAAATAAAATAAACATTAACTAAAGTTTTATTTGAGCTAATTGCTAATGTAACATTTCAAATTTTTGTAAACTTAACTAAAACTAAATTTCATTTAAAAACTGAAAATGATAAATCATTATTAAAAATGGAGCCCAAAAGAATAACAGAACATAAGAAAAAGTCTAATTTAAAAATAATAACTATCTGTAATGATATATCATCAATGCTAAATTAACACTAACTATGTTTACATCCAAAGATTAGAATTAAACGTATGCTAAAAACTGGAATATTGAATTTGTTTTTTTGTTTTTTTTGCAACATTTGCCAATAAAGCACCGTCCAATCCAATGAGTCAAAAGTGAACAAAATCGTCACTTCCTGGTAAACTGCCACCAAACATATTAGTAAAAGCCACCGAATACAATCATTTTCTTTATGAGATAAATTACTTGTGCCGCAGAGCGATAAATGCAGTCATTGCTTTCGGAGGCGGGAGTGGTATAAGACAATTATACAGAAGTATGACAGACCTTGCTCAGGCATTTCAGTACAACCAGATCGTCCCCTGCTTGTCAAGTTATCCTGTGCATGGAGGAATTTATTCGGTAAAAGCGTTTCCATTGTATTTTTGGCCATTTTATTTTATTTTATTTTTTGGGGGATGAAAAGTTAATACTACTCAAATATGCACAGACTTTTTAAATTTATGCACGTCTTGATGTTTTCACCCAGCGTTATTTTTATTTTTTTTATGCGCTATTCCAAAATGCTCATAAAAATAGGTTAATGAAAATAAAGCTACTGCATTATGCATTATAACATTACGCTGCTGCATTATTCATTATAAACTAATGCGTGGACTGCAACAAATGAAACATGTTGTCTTTCCTGAGTGAGCTCCATATTTCTCACAGACCAATTTTAAGTGTTTTGAAGTGTTTGATCTTTAAAACATAAATTGACAAAGCAGATAACATATTTCAACATGGGCTAGAAACAAAGCCAGTCTTGATTTATATTTCATTATGTTCTTTATAGATTCATCAATGCATGCTGCGCTGAAGGCCTTGGGTTTATCAGACAAGCTCATATCTTTCATCAAGGAGTGTGTCAACAACAATGTGGCGGTAAACCTCGCATTCTCTGTTGTTTCGTGCGCCTTTTATCATGAATGAATAAGGGAAACTGGTGTCTGGGCATGATGCTTCCGTTAATGGTGTCAGTCAAGAGTGAGTCGGTATTAATTCGCGTCTATTTCATGATCTGTTCATCCCTAGGCTGAAAGCTGCCAGCTTTGTTGAGTATTCCAGCCTGCTAATGTGACTAATTAGCAAAAATTATGCACCGAAATGTCTGGCAATTATGCCACGAGCAGAATCCGATACGTCGCCATGCCTAGTTAGTGCTGTTAATGTCAATTGTGACTTTGCTTTGGCTGTTTGTTTTCCCTACTAGGCTATCTTATGTTTTTGTGGCGTTACAGTCTTCCTGTGAATGTTATGACTGCGGACGTGCTTAATTTTGACACCGTAAACACTTCTAGACTCAACACGATGACTTATTATGACTTTTCCCACTAGCAAGGCAGCACCAATGGCGTAACACCTTTCTAAACAACTTAGCACTCAAGTAGTTTATCGCGGAGTGTGAAAGTTCTTATGATGATTATTAAATCTTCTTTAATTATTCGGTTCTTCTAAGGAGCCCCAGACCTTTGCGACTCATGCTTTGTGCCCTGTCTGTGGGATCTGTTGACACTGGGATGTTTTGAATTCAGGTTTTTATTCATTATGTAGAGCATGGATTGCTTGTTGGAGCCCAGCGTATGCATGCTGAGGAAGCTGGTGTTTGCAGACCCCTCCCTGCGTCACAGTCTGGCTCAGCAGACGTCTCTTCTCATCATGCTGCTCAGAGGTACGGCCCGCAAAACATCCCTCCAACATTAATTCGTTCAGTTTACCGTAGATAATTAGTCCTAAACCCCAAAGTTTTATAGGCACCTTTTGTAGTATTTTACATTCTCTTAGTGTTTTTGTCAGCCACTTTGGTGCAAAGTGACAATTTTGGGTCTCAGTCCATCTAGCACCGCCAACAGTTCATAATTCATTAGCACGGTCACTACTGTTTAAATCTTTAGCGGGGGTAAGTTATAAAAAAACAAAAAAACAAAAAACGTTTAAGTCTCTTACACTCACCAAAGCTGCATTTGTTTGATCAAAATGCAGTCATATTGTAATATTATTACAGTGTAAAAGAACAGTGTTCTATATACATTTGCATAAATAAGCTTTCCACTGATGTATGATTGTCCAAATGAAGTTCTTAGCAAAGCATATTACTAAACAATTGAAGTTTTAATATGTTTACAGTAGCAAAAAAAGTATCTTAATGGAACATGGTATGGTCTTTACCTAAAGTTGTCAGGATTTCTGGCGTAAAAGAAAATCATTTTGACCCATACAGTGTATTTTTGGCTATTGCTACAAATATACCTCAGCGGCTTAAGACTGCTACATTGCGCTCAACACATTTGATGGCATAGATAACTTAAACAGGAAGTGAGAACATGTTTAATTCCTTTTCTTATTAAACCGATACTTGGTAGATGTCATTGCCATGATGTCTTACTGCTGACAGCATTGCCTACTATTCAAATGAAAATGTCATTATACTAGCTGAAACTGGCATAATTTAGCAAAATAAAGTCATGATTTTTGTCTGGATTGCCATGTTTTTTGCAATCGATTTTACAATATTTTACAATATAAGTTTAGAGCACCTGCACATCAAAATTCATACATGTGATTGGATGTTTTGTACGCATTTCAACACATGCAAACAACTCATTGGCAATTTTTTTTTTTTTTTTTTTTTTAAACAAATCTTTGTTCCCACCGTGCCATGAGGATTTATAAGCGAAGTAACACGTACTGCCTTCCTAGGTGTATATGATTTTAGTTTCAGATGAATACAATCTGATTTATATTAAGAAATGTCTTCAGAGCACTGTGGAATAAAGACTCAAAATCACAACCTCCAAATGTATTCATCTGAAAGAAAAAAGTAATATACTCTTGGGACGGCTTGAAGATGAGTAAATCATGGGGTAGTTGTAATTTTTTTGGGTGAACTATCCCTTTAAATACTGCTTGTGATTGCACACTTTGTTTTTATATTTACAGCTGAAAATGCAAAGCTATTGACACTCTCCTTCCAGTTCTCTTGAACATTACACAAATGGCAAATGTAATTTTTATACATGTCCCACATGTCCAGACATTTACAAGCATTTCCAAGTAAACACCTCCCCAGTATGCTGTTTGTGAATGTTTGCGATCGCCTAGAGTATGGTGATGTAAAATTTGTTTTTCTGGCTCAAGACCTTTTTTTGTTTTGTTTTACTTTAACATCTATAATTGATGAGTTGCGTTTGCCTTCCCCGTTGTAGTTTTGTTTTCCTGTTTTATTTCTCCCTGCTCTCAGGATGTAGCCTTTCATGCTACTGTGCCACAATTAACCATTTTTAATGTGCATTTATGTAGTACGATTCCTGCTTTGACGCCATTGTATATTTAAATGATTGCTCCCCAGGTAATTTGACTTCTTTTGTTGCATCTTTTTAAGCTTCTCTGTTGATAAAGGAGAAGCAGGGCGATGTGAGCGAGGCTGCCACATTGATGTGCATTCTGCTGTTTGATGAAATAGCAAGAATGGATGTTTGGTATGTTTTCTTTGTTGTACAATCTGTGTCTGTTTGTAAAATATCTGCAGCCAGTTGCATTCATCCCTGTGGGTTACTGATGACGTTCTTATAATCACAATTGTTTTCTTGAACCTAAAAGAATAGTTTACAGCTAAACTGAAAATTTGCTAAAAATGTTCTCAACCTTAGGTCATCTCAGATGTATATGACATTGCTTCTTTATTCCAATTGATCTTCTGGTGTGAGTAGGTGCTGTCGGAGTCCAAAGAGCTGATTAAAACAGGACAATAATTCACAAGTAACACGCATGACTCCGGTCCATCTTGTGAACTGAAAATCTATATGTGTGCAAAAAAATCATTCCATCATTAAGGTGTTTTAATTTTAAACTCTCTTCTTTCATCTATAAACCGAATTTGTTTAGTACTGTTTTAGACTATTTTCACTCGTAAACTGTGCTTAATCTGTGCATATTTCTCTCCTGATTCAGACGAGGTGGCTTTTTCACAAGAGAAAGGACTAGTAAGATAAAAATGTCTTTTATGGTGGAATGGTTTCTTACAAGCATGCTGCTTTTCACTTCACAAGCGGTTGTGATTGCGACTTTTTTCATCAGCTTTTTGGAGACTCATTCTGACGGCACCCATTCACCGTTAAGGATCCGTTATATTGTTTATTTATTTATTTCGGAATGCTTTGGCTCACTTTTACATCTTTGTTTCCCGATCAGGATCGAAAAAGGTGGCTCAGACGCAAGCCTGTCTTCCTTCTCGCTGCCTGCTGCCATTATACGGAGGTAAATCACATCCATTACGACATTTTAGCTGTGCATTAAAAGAAATGGCCGTTTAATTTCACCATAACCTTACTTTCAGAGGTGTCATGGGTAAATTAAATGGCGATTTAACTATTATTTGACAGATTAATTGTATATTAAATGTCTTATCTCATCATTTCTCGCAGGTATAATCTGCCGTTTCAAGCTCCTTCACACCATGCAGTGAGTCCCTACTGTTCAGTACTTCCTCCATACTCAGACCTGCTGAGTCTGAAACCTGCCTGGGAAGCACTGCAGATCACCTGGAACACAGCATGGCATTCTGGGATTGATGGACTGCTTGAGCATCTGAGGGGTTTTAGGAGTGATGTCCCCGAGTAAGTTGGTTTTGGGTTTTCAGGAATTAAATGTAATTTAATTCGTAACACTTTACAGTAAGGTTTCATTTGGTAATGTTAATTAAATGCATGAACTAAGAACAAACAGTACTTTTACATTTATATATTAATGTCAGTGCTCATTTGAACATTTACTAATAATTTTTTTAAATAAAACTTGCATTGCTAATATTAATGAATGCACTGTAGAACGTGTTATTTTACATAATATATTAATTACTAACATTAACAAAGACTAATAAATGCTTTAAAATCTATCGTTAGCTAATGCATTTAATGATCAACTTAAGTTGTTTTAATTGCTTTTAAGCACTAAAATTTTATTGAGCATTAGAAGTTTTGGGTAGTAAACCTAGATCATCTTAAGCGTTACAATAGATCACTTTTATTGTTGAACTGTTCAGAAACTTTAGCAGGGTACAATTTATGTTTGAGGATAAACGTCATTTTAATATGCAGCAGCTGTTGTTTTGTTACCAAGATTAAAATGATTACAGATCTGCTGGCAGTAAACCCGTTTGACCTCCTTAAAGAAATAAATGAAAATATGAAAATTCTGTCATTATTTACTGTCATACCAAACCTGTAAAAGGAAACTTTTCTTTATTTATTTTGAAGAATCTTTTGTAACACCAGCAGTATATTAACGGTTCATGATGACCATCTGTGTAAAACACGAAAAAAACACATTGTTATAAAAAGTTCCTTAAGATCTTGTCATGCCATATGATCATATCTAACGCACATTTGCATCCAGAAATGAAAAACGTTTACTTTCTAAATTCTAGAGTTCTGAACGGATTAAAGTTTTCATTTCTTTAAACCCCTCATTTTTTACTTCAAAGGTTTCATGGGGAGCTGGCGCTGTCTGAGTCTCAGGCGGTGGTCTTAAGAATAAGCAATTTAAGGTCCGGGTTGCAGGACTGTGTTCACGCAGTACGGGACGCAAGCTCCCACAGCACAGTGACCTTCGCCATGACCAGGATGCACCTGTACCTCCTCACAGACCGCCTTGCACTCAAATGCACCTCCCAGAGCTGCAAGAACATCCTGCAAACCCTGAGCTGGCACAACGCTGTAGAGAGGTAAGCTCTGTGTGTGTGATCTATTGATTTGTTTTCCTGTACCTCCAGATTTGATCACCAGGCATGACTTAGCATGAGCTTGATGAAGTGCGCCTGCATATCACAGCGCTGAACAATAAATGAGCTGACACATTCAGACACGGAGCAGAACAATGTTTTATCTTTGGCAAAATAGAGCTTAGAAATGAAACTGACACAACTAAATATAGTACTGTGCAAAAGTTTAAGGTCAGATGTTTTTATTTATTTTATCTTATTTTAAAAAATAATTTTGCTTGGCAAAGATGCATTAAATTGATCAAAAGGGACAGTAAATACATTTATAATGTTACAAAAGACTTCTCTTTTAAATAAATGCTGTTCTTTTAAACGTTCTATTTATCAAAGAATTCTGAAAAAAAATGTGCCATGGTTTATGCACAGATGATAACAATATTTATAATATATGAATATGCACAAAAAGAGCATATTTATTTGTTTATCTATTTATTTATTTCCTTCTTGGTGACATTCCTGCATCTACCTGCATATTATATATAATATGAAAATTAACTTTTCCATTACAAAAATTAATTACATTACAAATTTATATTTAAATAGAGAACAGTTCTTTTAAACTTTAGTGATTTTTCACGATATTTTAGTCCCTTTTTGATCAAAAACATCAAACCTGGTTAGCATAAGAGATTTAATATAAAACAAAGCAGTGCAGTGCATATTTAAAATGCGTATTGTGCAGTAATAACCATTTTAAAAGTAATATACACTTAAAAACATTTTACACCCTTGTAAAACAAATATTTTGACCTTTTGAGAACAAATTATACGTATTGTAAGAATATTTCACAATATTACTGCTTTTTTTTCAGCTTTAACTCAGAAATACAAAAACACGATTATGTATTATTATGTAATTTTAATCAACCTTAGTAATAGACGTCTTTAAAAAAAAAACATAAATCTTAACAACCTGCAACATCTGAATAATAAAGCAAACTCTTTTTTTTTATTAACCTGACAGATTTCTGATGGTACGTCCAGCCTGCCATCAAGACGAGAGGCTGTTGGTGGACATTGTGTCATTCCTCAACACCTTCTTCAAGCAGAACCAGTCTGAACCGGACCACCAGGACCTAAAATGGCTCTTAGAATTACTCCTAAACCAGGTATTCCTGAATACCTGAAAACCGTAGCTGTCTTGAATCTGTTATGGATGAGTGCCTGCGTTTCTGCGAGATTACTTTGGAGACCTCGTAAAACAATAAGGAGACTTATTGTACCTCGGTAATTAAATTAGTTGGCCCTCCTGCCTCAGATGAACACAGTGTGGTGTATTTATTAAGAAGAGCTGAAATAAATCACGCTGCGGAGCAATACAAATACATTAATATTGTATTAACACTTGTAACGGAGAGCCGTTCATCAGCTGTCAATGTTTTTGGTTTCTCACGCTGGGGATGAATGGCTTTATTTCTTAAAAGTCTCTTTCTGCCTTACCTCGCATTAATGTGTATGCATGCAAACAAACCTCGACGCCCGACGGAGAACGCTGGGTTTGATGAAACGCCTGGTGGGGGAGGTGGTGAAATGCAGAGAGCATCCACAGTCGCTGGAGTGTTTCTCAAACATCTGTGCTGTCTAAATGAAACACAGGCACTACAGTGCTTTTTTTTTTTTTTTTTTTTTTTTTTACAGTGCCTGCTAAAGCAAGCACATGCTTATTAATATTCTTTCGCACAATATTTTAAAACGCAACCCATCGTGCATCATTAAGAGCTTCGGACGTGAATGATTGCTCAAATCGTGCGGCTTAATGAGGAGCAGTATGCTATTACTTTCGAATGTTCCAGCAAACACCTGCACGCGATGTTATTCATAATTAAACCGTTAAAATCGTTATTGTTAATTGAAATATAATGAAGCTGAGATAAAATAAAAAGATTAGGTGAAGAACTTGAAGAAACTTCAACGAAAACCGCAGATGTTGCTTTGTCGTCTTGCCAAAATAAGTTGTACGATCGCGGAAAATCGGCTAAATAGAAAAATGAAACCACAAACTGACAAAAAGTGAAAAAATTTGCATTGTATAAAAATTACTAAAAGTAAAAATTAAATAAATACTGTAAATATAACATGAGGCAGTGCTATAGTATATAACTAATACTAGAAAAACACTAAACTGAGAAACTACATACCAGTGCCCTTAGCCACCACCCACAACATGATTAAAATGCCCTAGCAGTCATTTAAAAGAGCATAGAAATCACCTAGTGGCCATCCTAGCAACTAAAACATTCTAGCAATCGACTAGAGAACCCTGTAGGACCCTAGGATTTCCACGTGTAAAAAACGTTGATGGATTTTTGCCAGATTTCGGATGGATAAATATAAGGCATGTCAGTTTACTGATGTAAGGGTCATGCTGTGCATCTCTTTGGCCATTAATCTTGATTACTTCATTACCAAAATCGACCATCTCCTTTCCGAGATTTGTGTTCTTTTGTGTTAATGTTACAGGCTGGTCTGTGAAAGAGTCTGGATTTGCTTGTTTCAGTCCGGCTGATGCTTGGGTACAACTTAATGACATCCTCTTGTCTTGGGCCCTCTTTGTGGAATTTTAGCTCCTCATACGTTCAGATCGAATCTTAATGCATCTGATTCACTCTGATAAATAATAATAATTTTTTTTTTATATAAAATCGATTATTTACAGATGAAACCGTTAAAAATGTAATCCGGAAACGGAAAAACTGATTTGGTAAAAATAAAACTGAATGTGAAAAAGAGAGAAAAAACATATTTCATAGGGCCTTGAACATGTCATTTTTGTTCAGCTTTGAATATATTGTTATTAAATGTGTGTTTCATGATATCTTCAGAAAGTGTGAAATATAATGTACATACCTGAATAAATATGCAGGATGTTTCTAGTGATGCTCTCTGAGGAATTTGTAATACAGCTGCCGTTTTTGGTGGCGTTGTTATTGTAGATGAGGATGAGTTTGGTTTCATCACATTGTGTTCTGCCCAATCCGGGGGTATCCGAGAGCTGTAATTGACAGATCGCATTAAGCACCTGTGTGTTCGTGTTTGTAGGAGTCGCACACCCTGCTGAACTTGTTGCTGAGTGGTGAAGCGCAGACCCACACACGGATCCAGTCACAGGGGGAGGCGGACAAGCTCCAGGCCCACCTCAGTCACCGGCTACAGAGAGAACTGACCGGCCTCTTCAACACTCTGCTGCTTCGAATGACACACACTTCTGACAGGTAACACACACACAGCGGTGGGTGACAAAAACACAGGATAATGACTCACAAACTGAATGACTCACTCTCACACAAAATGACTCACTTGACTCATTTAGCGCTAGACTCACTTACTGACTCATATTCTTTAACACATGCAGCGAACCATCGGACTGCTCTATCTATAGAACAGACCCTCACACCCTGTGGCACCTATAACATTTTTTTATTTTTCGCACCGTTTCTCTTGACTTAACTGTTATACTAATATACTACAATTCGTCTGGGTTTGGTAATTTTCACCAGCCATTACTCAAGTCTTAAGTTTCTCATGATCTTTCATGACCTGATTTTGCTGACGTGTTTTTTTTTTTTTTTTTTGTCAACATGTTTTGACATTGGAACATTTTAATTCAAAAATTTAGTCTTGATCATATCTTTACACCTAAACCTAACTTTACCCATGAGTAATCCCTAAAATCAGGTTCATTGATAGATGAAGGACACTTGAACTGCTTTTTCAAATCTGATTGGCTAATCACAATGTTGTTCCAGGGTCAGGTCCAGGTTTTTAGGATTCCTAAATGCCGTTCTTTTGAAATTTCAATTCAAGAAACATAACGTTTCCCATCAGACCCAATTAAATTAAACTTGTTTTCATCACTAATGTGAACTTTGGACCAGTTATCTCTCCCCAGCAAAGGTGAGCTTAGCCTTTTGATTCTTTCTGCTAATGAGAGTCTTCCTCTTTGCAGAGTGCACTTTCAGTCCGACTTCTCTTAAACATGTAGAGACAGATCCTTAACCTGTTGAGAACTGAACTGGCAAGCAACCCCAGCCTTTTTGAAGGACTTGAATGACTAACATAAAATACAATACAATAATTTTTAATTTCAACAATAACTGTTCTTTTTCAAAAAAATTTATACCGTGCTTTAGAATACAATTAATTTCTGAAAGATGCTTTTAAAAACTGCCCTTCCACTCATGTTAGGATAGGTTCAAATGGCACTAAGCAGTGACCTTGAAATTTTGAAAAATGTTTTTCTCTAATTTTGATCTCTACTGCATGTGTATATATCATTAACATGAAAGATTAAAAGCTATAATTAAACATTAAAAGCTTCAACAGTCAAACCGAATACTTCGCGGCACACTGCGTTTCCTCTGCTTGACACTCTCCTGTGTTTAATCAAGCTCTCGCACTTAAAATGTGTGGATTCAGTAGCGAACACAGCGTCTGTCCAACAGGCTTAACAGTGAACTCAGTGCGTGCCTTTTTCATAGTAAAGCCACTCTTTTTTTCAGCTGATGGAACATCACCAACTCCAGGTGTTACATTACCTGTAATTTTGGCCGGCTTAACAAAGAAATGTGGTCTATTCATCTTCTCTATTCATCATTTCATATTTTGCTAGTTTTTCACCCAAATGAATCCTTTTAAGGGCCAAAACGTGCTTGAAAACTCATGAAACTTTGCACACACCTCGGGAACAGGTGAAGATGTATGTCAGATATGTTTCAGAAGTGGGTGTGTGGCAAAATTACCTCAATTGCGCCACCCATACATTTTTACAGGTGGCGCTGTTGAGTGCTCCTCAGGCTATGTTTCATGTACATGGCTGAAAACTGGTAAACGCATGTAACACAACAATACCTACAAAAAGATCTCTTGGAACAAAATCCAAAACCCAACTGGAAGGCATGTTCAGGTGTTGTATTTTAACAAACTCCAACGAGAGATTTAATCAGATGAGCGGCAAATTTGGTCGGTGCGATCTAAGACTCTTTAGGATGTTAAATTGCGATAATATAGTGGCGTGTCTATGGCGGCCTGACAAATTTCGATGTTTCACATTAAAATAAGGAAATGATAACTCGGACATGCAGTCTCACGTATTTGAGCGCGCAGTTAAAAACTACCCTAGAGCGCCATCTGCTGTTGAAAACGAAGTTCAGAATTGATTAAAGAGCGAATCGCGATGCTTTAGGAAAATAACCGAATCGTTCCATTAATCGATTTATTGTTACAAGGACATACCAGCAAGAGTTTTTGTTATGCTCAAAGCTGTTACCATAGTTCAGCGTGAACGAAACGTGTGCTAAGCCTTTCGTCATGACATTTATCTTATTTTTATTGAGTAAAAGAATAATATTGTTCTTAGAGCCGAGTCTTTTTTTCTAACAGGATGATTGGTTTGGAGACCGCTGTGCATTTTAATTAAATCTTCAAGTGTATTCAAGAGCCGTAGCTACTATTGAGCTTAGCGCGCACCTGTGGTTAGTGAGGGTGCGAAAAACACTCCGTCACATCTGTTTGCTCCCCAAAACACACTTCTTAAAACCATTTAGTCCGACAAGGCAGATTTGTTATTCCAAAAACACTCCTCCTTTTCTTTCTGCCGTACATGCATAAAACGTTTTACTATCCTCATTAGGAGTCTTCTCCTTCTACCTGCCATCTGGGGGGAAATACAAATCTAATGACGCTTTTGATTTAATTTTGTTATTTATGGAATAACTCTTCTGAAAACTCCTTAAGGATCCGTAAATTGGAAACTCCCACTGTTAGCTGTTGATGTATCAAGGCCTTGTAATGCAAATCTGATCTACCAAGACATTTCCCTGCATACATTTTCAGTTTATGAGCAGCAATCTAACAGGTATCATTTGTTTGGGGGCGCTTGTTATGGTGCTTCTACATTTGTAATTGTGTGTAATCCATAATGGAAGAAAAGTTGGGAAAAAGCATAAATGTGTTCCTTAAAAAAAAAAAAAAAAAGTGGTTTGTTGCTACAAGAAGAATAAAAATGGTAAATAATTTGAATAAATGAACATTGAACAAATATTAAATAGAATTTACACATTCAGGACATTTGATATTATTATTTATTTATTTTCACTTTCAAATGTGTAACATTTTCTAATCTTGGTCTTATTTCTATACTTGGTATTAACTTAACTAAAAAACAAAAACAAAACAAGCAATACAATAAATTAAACTAGTGCTGTCAAATGGTTAATTGCATCCAAAAGGCAAGTTTTTGTTTACATAATATGCATAAAATATATACAGTACATATGTAAATACACACATACAGTATATATTTTGGGAGAAAAAACTGTATACACACACACATGATACTTTTATTTTGGATGCGATTAATTGCCATTTAATTGCAATTAAGCATTTGACAGCACTAAACTAAACGCATGATTCTTCAGAAGTAAATTTTATATGATTTGGGGGTTTTTTTTATCAATGTTGAAAATGTTTCTGCAGAAACTTTGATGCATTTTGTTTTTCAAGATTCTTTGAAATAAACATTTATTTAAAATAGGGTTTTTTTTAAATACTGCAAATACCTTTTAATGTCATGTTTGAATATTTTAGAATAAGTTTTAATACTACTTTATCTTATCGACCCCATACTTGGAGTTTTGTATGTAGCGCTTCATGCTAAGGCCAAGATTTTTGTTTTGTTGATTTCTGTTTTTCATTTTGTCATTCTGTTGAATCGATTTTCTGTTTGATTTAGCCGTTTCTTGTTTATAGGATGTGTGAGGTTCTGTCTGGACCGTTTGCCTCAGAACTTTCTCTGCGCCTGCTGCAGTGCCTGCGCTTGTCTGAAGCGCCATGCTTCTACGGCCTGCCATCTTTAGAGCGCACTCTCAGGACCATGGCCCACGTGACTGCCCTGCCCGGCTGGAGCACACACACACCCAGCATGGAGCCAAACACACTCTGCCTCAAGTACCTCAGCGGCCTCTTGGAAGTATGCATGCACACATGTGCTCAAGTGCCTTGGTTGCACACTAGAATATATTTTGCACAGATTATATATATTTATCCGGACAGAACACAATAAGCACACGCTCGCACTCAGGGTCCGAGATGTTCCCAATGCGTGAATCACTTCATACAGACCAAACCGTGTCTCGGCTGCATCTCGTTTCGCATTCTGAAATTTCTCCAGTCTCTAGACTGCTAAGTCTGACCTTGTTTCTGTTTGACTGCTCTTCACAGGTCATCTCTTCGTTCTACGTGGATTTGGGAGGAAACTCGATGTCCTTCATGGGCAAAGGAGTGACAAAAAATGCAGTTATCTGCCTGCTTCATCTCTCACATGAGATGTTGAAGGAAAATAAAAATGAGGTCAGAAATGCCATTACGATTGACACTGATATCACTAGGCTTTAAATACGACACTAGGGGGTGCTAAAACTACTTTTAATTCAGTTTGGTGAACATGATGTTGCCCGATTATATCGGTTTGTCACTAGAAATCTGTGTAATATTCAGTAGAGCAGTGCTTCATATTTAAAGTGTTTGTGTGTTGTTTAAGGACTGGATATCCTTGTGGTCTCTGGGCCGTGAGCAGGGTTCTGATGGGCAGAGTGCCGCCCAGCTTGGCCTGGCCTGGTTAATTCCACTGTGGGTGGACCGAGACCCTGAGGTGAGACCTTCACGTAAAATGAACTTTATGGCTATACAGTAGGTATTTAACATAAAGGGCTGTTTTGAATACTTTTTGGAAGCAAACGTGTCCTTTGGTGTGAACTCTTTTAAATAGCATTTGCTAATTGTTTTTAAATTATTATGTATGCATGATAATCGGTGTTTATTTTAATTATTAAATGAGTTTTACACCATAGGACCAATTATAATTAAATTGCTGCGGGGCGAAAATTGATTACTGTAAAAATAAATATTTGAAGTGTTTTGATGTAATGAATAGTTTGATATTAATTTTATATAATAGTTTGAATTGGCCGTTAGTTTTGTAATTTTAGTTTAGGCTTTAGTAATTTGTAATAGTTGTTTTGTAATTTTAACGTTTATTTTTTAATATTATAGTACCAAGTATTAAAATTAATATAAACTAATTAAAATTGTACTTTTATTTTTGTTTCATTTTTTTCTTACCAATAGCACTTAATTTAATTCATCAGAAATCCTGATGTGTGGGGCTAAACCCAGATGACATAGGCTCAAAATCTAGGAATTTTTCCCTCATGTTTGTGGTCTCTCACATTTTAAAGTTTAATCTTAATTTTAAGATTTAAAAAAAAAAATCTTTTAGTGTGTACCCAACCTTAGTTAACAGCACTTTCAGTTAAATAAGTTTAACATATTGCTTAATACATTTGTACAAACAAATATATATATATATATATATATATATATATATATAATAAAGTTCTGTCAAAAAATTGCTTAATACATTTGTACAAACAAATATATATATATATATATATATATATATATATATATATATATATATATATATATATATAATAAAGTTCTGTCAAAAAATATTTCAAAATAACATTCTGACATGGTATTTAATAGATCAAAAGTACAAAATCAGAAATGATTGAAATTGAAATTGAAAAAGCTCCACCAAATACTAATTCACCATGTTTTCTTAAATGAACGTTCTCTGTACATTGGCAGTGAATGCATACATAGGCAATGTAAATGTATTAAGTGTACATGTCCATAATTTTGATTAAAACCTTATTTAGTAATTTGTGTGCCTTGGCCTTCTGTTTTGGATAGTTTTCCCAAGTACCAGTGCGTGTCCAGGCCTCCCTCAGCTAAGCAGATGCTGAGCACTGAAAATAATGGGCATGACAAATACAAATTTGTGCCAGTGCTACACGCCAAAGAGCCCATGGCAGTTAGCACTGCCAAGCACATGTGCTGGGTCTGAACACAAGTGTGTGTGTGTGTGTGTGTGTGTTTGTGTGGCTCTAGGTCCGCTGTGCCAGCCTGGCTGTGGGTGCGGCTCTGAGTTCGTTGGAGAGAGGGTGTGTGGCTTTGTCAGAGAGTTGCCAGAACATTTCAGGAGGTCTGTGGGCCACGGTACTCAACATCCTGCTGGAAAGACAGGAGTGCAGTATGGTGCGCCGAGAGGTGAGTCCATCCGGCTTCGACTTGAAAACAACACAAAAAAACACCCAAACCGCTATAGACTGAGAGTCTAGGACAGGGTTAGGCCTGTAGAGTTTAGCTCCAACCCTAAACAAACACACCTGAACAATTACTAGGGCTACAGACAGGTGAGTTTTTTTCAGGGTTAGAGCTAAACTCTGCAGAACATCGCGATCTCCAGGAACGACGGTCGCTATCCCTGGTCTAGGATCCACCCTCAGTCTGTTCATGGACCTTCTGATGTATTTTGGGCTCAAAAAATTTTACTGGTTAAAATCAGCAGATCTAAACTGACAGGCTTATTTTTCTTTATGGTGTAATCTAGATAAACATATTGTCAAAAATAAGGTAAAGACTGTAATATTATAAATGGTAATATTAAAATTACCATTTAAAGTAACATTGTTCTATTTAAATATATTGCAAAATTTCTTTTACTTCTGTGATGCAAATATAATATTTTTCAGCAGCCATTGCTTCAGTCTTTAGTGTCACATGATCCTTTAGAAATCATTCTTGATTTGCATTTATTATTATGAATGTTAAACAGGTGCTTAAGATTTTTTGGAAACCGTGGTATACTACCACGCAAACGTTTTACAGTTTTTACAGATGGTGTACACAGAAATAAAAAGTGCTCAGTAGACTAACAATGCAGTCATTCGGCCACTTCCTGTCTAAGTGGGCATTCTAGGTTAGAACGAGCTGCAGTTATGATTAGATTTTAATGCTGCAAGCCATACTCATTTAGATCTATGGTCTATTGCTGAATGTTTCGCTATTAGCACAAAGACATATTCATAAACATAAAGAGAAAGAGGAAAAGAGGTTAAACCAGCATAAACAGTCACACTTTAAAAAAAGAACGTGTTTGCATTTCTTTCTTTTCGAGGAACTTGCCACTTTCTTTGTGCGATTCCGTTGAGAATTCAAGCAGCATGCATTTCCATTCATTTACTAGAAGATGGCAGTGTTGCTGACTTTTATGTTCCCCTTCCCTATAGGCAGCGTTTATTTTGCAAAACCTCCTTGTGATGCCAATGCCTGCCAATGCAGAAGAGGCCAAAGAGTGTGCCTGGCAGGTATGTTTACATGAGAATAAACTTCTAGAACTGAATATCACTAACACAGCCGCTCTTAAAAGCTCTGTAGACATAACAGATCTGTCTATGGTGATTTCTGCTTTCCTCAGTATTATATTTCCTGTGTCTTCTGCTCCACTCTTTCTTGTGTCTCCCAGAGCCCCTGTGTGCATGATGAGGATTCAGGCCTGTGTCTGGTCGGGCTTCCTGCCCTGCAGGCTCTGTTGTACCACTGCCAGTTTTTTGAGAGCGTGGGCCAGATGGTGAAGAGCTGTTACACGGGCAGACATGCCTTCACCCTCAGCCCCCCTTCACCGCCAGCCAATGTCACCCAGGGTACGGCGTCCACGCGCCCTGAGCACTGCCAGCTATTAGTGGATGTCTGACTCGGTGGCATCCATATGCTTACACACATTATTTATACTGTTCTGTACTGAAGATCAGGTCCGGTGTGCTGCATATTTTAGATGATGGAGTTTACAATTATCAGTCGGCTTGTTATAACAGAATTTAAAGTATTAGTAAGCTGTTAGTGGTGATTATTCCAGTGCATATAATTTAGTGGTACATTTTGCCGTTTTGTTTGTAAATGAAGCAGTGTGTGTTTCTTTCTGTAGAGACGGATCTGAATGATTCTCTGAAGCACTGGAGAGAGATGCTTGCTCCTCTAAATCAAACTCAGGGCTCAGGAACCATGTCCACCTCCAGTACTCTGGTCAGTAGACATGCATTTGTGGTTTTCTTCTAGTAGGGTTTTTTGCAGGTCTTCACATTCAATAAATTAAGGCCTTAAAAGACTTTAAATCAGAGCAGTAAGCCTTGCATTCAAATGGTGTCATCTTCTGTGTTTATTTTTTTTTTAAAATACAAATATCTTAACACGCTTAAATCAAGATACATGTTCTTGAGATGCAAAATGATTATATTTCTTAAACGCAACTGTCAATGGGCTGTTTTTTTTTTGTTTGAATGACTTCATTTTGATCACTTTCACAGAAAACAGGACTTCTGTCAAATGTCATTTTGCTTTAAAATAAAATAAAAATGTAAATATTTGCATAAGACAAAAATACTGTGGATAAACAGCACTTTTTGCAGTGTGATCAGGAGGTAGAGTAAAAGTCATTTTAATGTTCTACTTAAGCTCATTTCTTTTTTTATAATTCATTTAAAATTAAAGATTGATTTGGAAGTTTGCTAATGCAGCAAACTGTGTTCTCTCTAGACATATACACTTACAGAGTATATTGATGTATTCTGTAACACTGCTACCAAATTTCCTTTTAATTGCTAACACAGTACAAGATGCAAGATAATTAGTGATGTAATTCTTCAGTAACTCCTCAATAATCAATAACTTTACATAAAAAAATAAGTCTAACATTTCTAACATTTTCTGTGCTGTTCTGGGTTGAAAACCTATGGAAATGATAAGTCAACCTGAATTATTTTCAGAGCGTTATGTCTTTCTTTGTGCTCTTTAGATTCCATCAGGTAGCTCCAGCGGGACTCATTCTCCAGTTCCGACCTCAGCTGTCGCTGGAATCCAGGACACTCCAGTCAACAGACTCACAGCTCAAGGTATGACTTGAGGGGTTTAAGCCAAGCAATTGACAGTTTGGCCTTGACGAGAATGTTTTCCCAGTCTTTAGTGATTTGAGGCTGCTGTTTTTTCTTTGTGCTATAGGTCAGAGTGACACAGACAGCTCTGACTCCGCCCTCACTCAAGAGACCCAAGCAGGGGGAAGGACCGAGCCATGTGCTATAGTAACCCCTCACCTGTTGTTAGCAGTGTGCGGTTTACTGGACAACCTGCTAGCAGTGCTTCCTGAGTTTAGTCTATCTGCCCTCAAACAGAACCAAATACTTGAGAAGATGGCCAGGTTAGAGAGACATGTCAAGACAAACAGATGTTGTGCAAAGTTCTGCCATTATTTATATATTTAAAAGCATCATACTGACATTATATCAGTAAATTACTGAATATTTATTACATTTTCGAAGCTGTTAATCACCGACATGCACAACACATGTGAACTGCATCCCTGCCTCACCTTATTTTCACACTCACGCGTGTATATAAATATATTTTCTTGGTTCAGCTGACAACACTTTAACACAACCACATCCTGCCTGCCATCTGCCCACTTTTTCTAAATACCAAATTGTGGTTGTTTTGTCTTCTGGTTAACAACACTCAAGAAGCATGTCAAAAATAACACGAAACAGATTCTGTGCATGTGTTTGTTGTATTTATCCGTTTAGACTGTGAACTCACCTGCACGACTTCCTGTTGGTTTTGTGTGTTTTAGTGTTGTGGATGCGGTGGCCATATCTGAGTGTGTCAGTGAGTTAAGGACACCTCTGCTGCCAGCTGCTATGGAAGATGCCAGGAACCAGGTGCATTATGGGAGTTCAGCTATCAATTTCCACCTCCACTTAAACATCAGTCTGTCATAAGGGAACGCCTGCAAAATGTTACATTAAGCTTGGCAGATTTGCGCACAGTCGTTAACAAATTTCTATCCATGCTTAAGTACATGCATTTGATTATTTTAGTTAAAAAGTACAGCACTTTTAGCAGTATTAAACACTTTTTACTATGAATAAACCTATTCCAAATTCTGCATAATAATGTGACATAATAAAGGGGTACTTCACTCCTTTATCTTCGTTCATCTTCGGAACACAAAGTAAGATATTTTTCATTAAATCTGAGAGCCATTTGACCCTCCATAGACAGGAACAAACTGAAATGATAACCGTAGTAAATACATCTGTAAAACAGGATGTGACATCAGAAGCTCAACTTCAGTTTTGCGATGCTACAAGAATACTTTTTTGCACAAAGAAATCAAAAATATCATAATCTACTCAACCATTCTTTTCATTTTGGAGAGTATCGCAGTGCAACACACATGCACGCTTTATTTGACATAATGTGCCGTTATTTACGTCCCAGGGTCCCGTATGCGTTGTGATGCTGAAAATGGTGGGAAAACCATAACAAATAAAAGAAAAAAAAATTGTTTAACCTAGTTACGATATCTAAAGTGCACCCCCCCAAGATATTTTTAATGAGATTTCTCCTCCTCCACTGAAGGTTTAGGTTACTAACATTTAGAAGATCCAAAATGCAGAAGGCATCAATGAATTAAGCGGTTTAACCCAAGTCTTTTGAAGAGAGACTGTTGATTTATATAAACAGATGTTTGTTCACATAAAAAACACAGACCAAATGACATATAGTAAACAGAAGCGTGTGTGTGCATATCACATTCTAAAACAAAGCTCATTGGTTTGTTCTCATCACACAAGCACATTTGAGCTAACTGATCTTTGATAAGTGTTTATCATTAAGATGTAATTAAAAGCCTTAATTAAATCTGCTCATCATAAAAAGCGATCATGTCCTAAAGGGATTGTTCACCCAAAATTGAAAATTGTCTTTTTTTTTTGCTTACCTTCGTCATTCTAAATCTATAAAAATAAAAACTTTATTCAACAATTCTGAATAATCAGAGTTGTTATTTTTGAGGGTGAACAGACACGTAACCTTTGTACACACAATCATACTTGAAGCTCTGTCGAAAGTGCATTAAAAGGGAATCAGAATTTCTGGCTCATTTCCACTTTTTCCTAAACACAGTTCCAGTTAGTCACCTGTTTGTTGTCATTTAGGGTTATGAAACCAAAGTGCTGTATGTGTGTTTTTTTCGATAGATAACAAACTCGGCACTCGTCACTACTGACTCTTTCTCTCCCCTCACCCTCCTGTTTCCCCCTCAGGTGCTGAGTGGTGTGTATTATGTGCAAAGTTTGTGTAAGCTCCTGCAGTCAGCAGCAATACACAGCGAGGACTTGCCGTTCCATCGAGAGCTCTTCAAACCCCTGCTGAACAACCTCATTTCCATCCTCACGCTGTCTGTCGCTGACTTGGGTAGTCTTCAGCAAATCCACAACCCTCTCCAAAACCTTCCAAACGAGCTCTTCAAATGAAAGAAAAGTGATTTGAAAGTATTTTTTGATGAGTGTTTGCTTGTTTTGGTCCTCAGATGCGCAGGCCCAGGGTGCAGTGCTCAACACCTGGGCGGATGTGTTGATGCTCCTGGCTACTTTGCTGCGCAGGAACCAAGCTGCGGTCGGCCCATCTGTCGGTGTGGCACTGGGGAAACACTGGCAGTGCTTTTCAGGTGACACACACGCACATACCCAAACCAAAGCGTGTTAGAAAGGGTGGAGACAAGCAAATGGAAAGGGAAGCCAGAAAGAGTACAAAGAGAAAATGGTGGCAAACATGATGAAAGCGCAAAGGGATGGAGGGAAAAGAAAGCTTGAGGAGTTAAGATGGGAGACGATGTGCTAGATAGATGTTGAGAAGGAAAGGAGACAGCTGAGGAGATGGAGATGGAGACAGATGCAGTGGGAGGCCAGCTCATTATGCCTGTATGTGTGGATGGGTGTCCCTGCTGCATATGACAGACTGGGACAGAGACAGGGAGAACAATCAGCCTGCTTTAGATCTGATGGATGTGGTAGAAAATCCTAAAACAGGTGGGTGGGCAGTAGACTCGCTGACTTGCCTGCAGGTATCCAGGCTTTGGAAGCTGTTTTTAAAAGCCTGCGAGTTTGGAGAGACTTTTTCGTCAGATGTTCCCTTGTGGTGAAGATTGTTTGTTGTGAAGTTTTGCATCTTTTGCATCTTCTCGTCTCAGAGTTTGAGTTCGAGAAAAGCTCGGAAAAGTAAATATTAGCATTCTTTATGTTTAGTCTTTGCTCTTTCTCTCGCGTGCGCGACAGACACTCTCCGAGTGTGTTTGGACCAATCGGGTGCGGAGTCTTCTATCTACACGTCGACCCTGCACTTTCTGTGTGTGCTGTTCACAGAGGAGGCTAAGTGGAGATCAGGAGGCCACACGGAGGATCAGGCCAGCTCCTCGCTAACTGCAGTCATTTCTTCTAAGCCTGGCGAGGTCATTTGTGAGCTATTACTAGAGGTAATAGAGGTAATAGATTCCATTTTGTGGATGCATATGACACAAAAATTCTCAAAATGGTTGATTCTGAAACTGGTTCTGATTGGTTGGCCGCTTAGCACATCCCTCAGCAACAAAGGAGAGAAAATCTCTCACTTCTCTTGACTGAGTCATTTTCATAATTTTAATAAGAGTAGCCTAAATATAATTTTTTTTTTAATTTCTAGTTTAAATTAGACAGTTAAAAATATGCTGTTACTTTTATACAACACTTTGTTTTACTATTGCTTGTAATTAGTTGTAATTAGTCTTATTCTAGCTTAATTGCTAACCATTTTTTGTGACAAGCAATGTGAAATTTCTATGGTATCAAAACATTTTGCTATCATAAAAACCTTATTTAAAGCATAAACACCATTCCACCGAGACATAAAAAACTTAGAGACTTTTGGTCATATCACCCCATATTGACTTTTTGATTTTATTTATTTAGTAGTATTTTAAAAGTAATCTGCTTGACTATGCTTACGTATGCATTCTTAAATTGATTTATTTATATTTTAGGAAATAATCATTAAATCGTTACAAAATTTATTCAGAACTAGTTGCAAACATTTTGTGCTTCCTGTTCAATTTACAGCAATATGAGAAGATTCCATTCCAAGACCCCTTGAAAAAGATGACGGCCAAAGCACTCATGTCTCTGTTAGCCTGTAGCTCCAGCTCTCAGAGTTATGCATGTAAAGGTAAATATTACGCCACTGATCTTCAACAAAGACAAAGAAGTAGGAGCTAACTCGTGACGTGTAGATATTTGCTAGCATTCACAACGCATGGCTCCCTCCCCATTCCACCGTAACATTTCTGGAATTCAAACACTATTGGTTTTGATGTCACAACTGTAAGCATGTTTGCATATGGTCACCCACAGTACAAATACATATTGAATATTCAGCATCCTATAGGTATGGGAGCATAAACATCTTGTTTTTTTTCTGAGAGAGAAACGTGTTGAAGAAACATCTTGTATAAAATAAATTACTTTTTGGTGCAAATAACTTGAACATTTCAGTAAAAATCTTAGAAGTGTAGAATATGTCCCTCTTAAAAGGTGGCAGTTAAGAAGCTGTTATTCCCTGAGCTGGGAGGAAATCTCACATGCAGATTAATTTTAGTCCCAGGTGCTGCTATATTTGTGTCTAATGCTTGATGTCACTGTCTGATGGATGAGTACATAGACAGAAACATGTCTCTTCTCCCTCCTCAGCTGGTGTGATTGACAGCTGTGTGGAACGCATGAAGCACATTTACGCAGAGCTTCACCTGGAGTCTGTGAAAACGAGCAAGAGTGCTCACAGGAGGAAGGTAACAGAGGGTTCCAGCAACATGACAGACAGCTTTAACATCAGAAACACTGAAAACCTGTTGAGGAGGGGGCAGGTGAAGGGAGAGAGACAAATGTGACAAAAAATGACAAAACCGAACAATCCTCCGGTTCAGTTGATTTAACCAGTTCAATTCCTTTTGTTTGCACTGCTTTATAATAACTTTAATCAATATTCTAAAAAATTATTATGTCTATAATGCATGAAAAGTTGGATTTACCAGTTATAAAGAAATATGTGAAGAAACTTATGATTTCTTTGTTTTTATTGTTATATGTTTGCTTCTGCAGTCACAATCTAATAGTGCAGTGAAACAAAACATCTTTATCTTGAATACAGGCCAGTGTTCATATCTTAAATATTTCAAAACATTTTATTTTATTTTCAAAAGCCTGTAGTAATGTAATTTGAGGGTAATGTAAGGACATGTGGCTCTTCCCTGTAATATAATTACCTGTATTATGGTTTTCCTATCACATAATGACATTTATCTGATGCATATAATTAGTCATATTTAAACATGAAACTACTTCACTATGCTATATTCTTTCTTACATTTATACATCATTAAACTATCTTTTTTTGTTGTTGTTGTTGTTGTTAAAAATTGTCCAAAACCAATATTTGAGAAAATACATAACCAGCCAGTGCTCAAAACTATCGCCTTTAGCTTGATACACAGCGGTTAGCTTGTAATAATATTTTCTAATTTGAGTGGGCGGGTAATTTTCTACATTTTTGCAGGAAATTCGAGTATGGCACTGGGTCTGCAAACACAAAGATTAAGTCCCGGCTCTCCTTATTCACCTGTGAGGATCCTGCAGGATCCTGTTCTCAAAGCATGTTTCTGTATCAAAATCCTTTATTGGTCCTGAAATGACAAGCCTGTTAACTAATTATGCAGTCTTAATTTAGCAGTAGGCCTGTGATGTGAAATGAATGTATTTCTAAGAATCACAAAGGATGTTGATCCAGGAACATTCTGTTATTAAATCATGTTGCACTTACGTGCGTTTGTTCGAAAACATGTCATTTTTGTTAAGACCTATTAATAAAACCTATCATGAAGTGTTACAGTTATAATTATTACAGACAGGGAAATGTGGCAGAAATGTATGCATATATAAATGAGATGGTATCAAAATGATATCAGCATGATATCTTGTTCTAACTGTTTCGTCTTTGTTCAATATCAGCAGGTGGAGAACAGCACGAGAGAACTTAAGATGATTCTAGAGAT